>NW_022280063.1:1834529-1859555 GCF_004355925.1 Anarrhichthys ocellatus | reverse complement strand
TTGTTGTTGTTGTTGTTGTTGTTGTTGTTGTTGTTGTTGTTGTTGTTTGGCGGATTGAGGTGAGCTAACTGCAGAGCTTCCGTCGTTTAAAACGATGTAGATCCTTGGAGAGCTTCTTTTCCCCGTGTCATACATACAGAATGGCATTAGTGGTTTATGTGCTTAAAGATATTGAAGATAACATGCGGGGTGCCTCTCCATCATTCACTGTGCAGGAAAGTGGAGATTAAAGGATCATCCTTAACGTTTTTTTTCAAAATTCAAGTAATTTTACCACGAAACGTGAAAATTGTATTGTTGATTGAATTAATTTATAAGCATACCATGGTTTTTGTTTTCCTCAAATAACGCCCTGGTTTTGACTGAACTCATTTGAAATAGGGATCCTCCAACGTGTTAGTATTTCACCTTTCACAAATGTATCGTTATGTAAAATTGGTGGAATTGACCTCCGAACATGGTTGTGATCCTTCCTCAGTGGGACTCAATGATCACCACTCTCCCGGGCCTTTACCTCGTCTCCGTGGGAGTCATCAAGCCCGTGGTGTGGCTCGCTGACCTGACAGGCCAG
The DNA here is from genome assembly GCF_004355925.1 of Anarrhichthys ocellatus. Classification (NCBI taxonomy): domain Eukaryota; kingdom Metazoa; phylum Chordata; class Actinopteri; order Perciformes; family Anarhichadidae; genus Anarrhichthys; species Anarrhichthys ocellatus. The sequence goes on along the minus strand of NW_022280063.1, from coordinate 1,858,984 downwards.
GTGGTGTGTTCCACGGCCATGCTGCGCTTCATCAACCTGCTGTTCAACTGCGGCAACCTCTACGTGCTCTATCTGCTCATCTGCAAGCTGCACCTCCGGGAGAAGGTATTTCCCGGAGCGATGGCGGTAATCATGCGTGAGTGATCCCGTTTGTCGTTTTCTGACATCCCGTTCCCTCTCTCTTCCAGACACGAACAACTTCACGGCGAGTCCTCTCGGCACTGTCTCTGTCCACCTTCCCCGTGCTCTACTTCTTCAACTTCCTCTACTACACAGACGCCGGATCTACTTTCTTCACCCTCTTCACCTATCTCATGACGCTCTACGGCTGCCACAAGGCCTCGGCGCTCCTCGGCGTCTGCTCCGTGCTCTTCCGTCAGACCAACATCGTCTGGGTGGCCTTCTGCGCCGGCACTCTGGTGGCCGCCAAAATGGATGAGGCTTGGAGGGTGGAGCACGCGAAAAAGAGGGACGAGAAGTCCCCCGCGTCCCAGGTCCCTCTGTCATTCAGCGGAGCTAAGAAAACCACGCTTTTCACGCTGGAGTTCCTCACCTCCCCCAGCCACGTGAAGTCAGTGCTGCTGGTAGCCTGGCCTTACGCGGTGGTCGGCGCGGGCTTCCTGGTGTTTATGGTGCTGAACGATGGGATAGTGGTGGGCGACAGGACGAGTCACGAAGCCTGCCTCAACTTCCCCCAGCTCTTCTACTTCTTATCCTTCGCCCTCTTCTTCTCCCTCCCCGTCTCGCTGTGTTACCACCGCGCTCTCCGCTTCCTCCAGGCCCTGAAGAAGCAGCCTCTGTTTTTCCTCTTCGTCACCTGCGTCTGCCTGCTCCTGGTGTGGAAGTTCACCTCTGTCCACAAGTACCTACTGGCAGACAACCGCCACTTCCCCTTCTACGTGTGGAAAAGGCTCTTCCAGAGGCACGAGCTGGTGCGCTTCCTCCTTGTCCCCGCGTACGTGTTCGCGGGCTGGAATTTCCTGGACGCCTTCAAGGGGCGCTCGCTCTTCTGGAGTCTGGCGTTCCTGGCGTGCCTCCTGGCCGCGACGGTACCGCAGAAGCTGCTGGAGTTCCGGTACTTCATCGTCCCCTACCTGATGTACCGCCTGCACATGCCCCTCCCATCCCTCCCCAGACTCGTTGTGGAGTTTCTCCTGTACACGGCGGTGAACGCCGCCACGCTTTACATCTTCATCAGCAAGACGTTCCACTGGCCGGACAGCACGGCCGCACAGAGGTTCATGTGGTGAGCAAAAGAGACTGAGAGTCTGACAGCAGGAGCTCAGATTACAGGATGTAATCAAACGATTTTCCAGAGAACCACAGAACATGTGAAGTCTCCGAAATCAATAAGAAAAGCTTCTGTTACATTTCAATGACGGACACAAATGGCTTATACTTTCAACATTTTTGTACAGTGTAACCAAGTAGTGTTCGGGATCGCCACAGTTTACACTGAGAATTGATATTGCTAGTTTTAACGTGACAGGGGACAGACAAAAATATTAAAAAAAGAACATTAGGTTTGAGTTACGCTGGGGTTTTATTTTCACCGACGAGGGCCACAAACCCTGAAGCAACGCTGTACATTTACTGTGATTCACTTCACAATTACACGAAAATGGCCGAGAGTGTTGAAAGAGAATTACTTTAGTAAAAAGGAAAGTGTTTGGCTTTGCTGATGCAGTGGTGGTATCGGTAAATGGTCTGTTTCGATGAGAATTGACTGATATGTAAAAGTCGTTTCTACTGCACCTCCAATTGTTTTGGATGAAATGTTGACCCGTCTCCAGGGAGGAAAGATAATAATGTCACTTTGACATTTTCTGCAGGTTTTCCTGGGAGTCGTCACGGCCGGGTGTTGTTTCTTATGGCCGTAACTGTTTTGTACTATAAATGTAAATACCAGTTCTGTGAATCGATCTTTGCTGAAGTAGCTGTTGACACAAGCTGTAAATATGATTCAAGAGACCAAAAATGACAGCCATATTGTTCAGAATTTCTATTGTATGGGATGTTTTTGTAATGATTGAGATCCTTGTTTGTTTGGTTTTGCCAGTGGAGAACACTGACACATTTATAATCACAGAGAAGATACATGTTTTTACTTTGACCAAGCCATAAAGACTCACTGGAAGTGATTGAGAATTCAGATGTTTCTTTGTCATTTAGTTCGTTTGGTTGTACTTTGTGATTTATTTGTTAACTCACTGTATCTCCTTTCTGTTGGCTTATTTCATTGTGCCTGGTTTGTGTCTGTTTCACTGTCATTTTTCTATGTAGATACATGTGATTTAATCATAATCTGTCCATTCAGCTGTATGCTGTTCATTCCATTGTGTGTATACCTTTGAATAAAATGACTCGTGCAATGTGAAGTCTCATGTCAAGTTTACACACACACACACACACACACACACACACACACACACACACACACACCACCTAAGACTTTACAGAATGTTGACTCAACAGATCGTCCACTAGGGGGAGCTATAAGACAAAGCTGGATATTCCTATGAATCAATCAATCAAACTCTTAAATGGTGTATTTACAGCAGAGAAACACAGCAATAACAAAGCCTTTGTTAAACTAGTTATTCAAATCAACATGGTCGGTGAGAAGCCAGCCTTGAAAGCTACTTTTGTTTTCATACTGTTCAAATCATCTCCAACTCAACAACACACTCCAGAGCTTTCAAATTACAGCTGGATAAAGACAAACGAAGAAGAAACCCAGGCAGCCAGATGTAACTAGCAGGACCTGACATTGTACAGAACGTAACGATGAGGCTGAAACCCTTCGATGGCTCTGTGGCTCGTTGTAGTTCAGAGTCTTCTTCTTTACTTTGGAAGTGAAAGCCCAAAAGAAAACAAGCAGCTCAAAGAGGACTCTGTCTATTCCAATTACGTCAAGCAGCGGGGGGGAGATTTTAATAAAGTCAAACTGGGATGATTATAAAAAAAGTTGATTATTCTGAGACTCAGGAGATACCGTTTGTGCTGTGTTCCAGCTGGGAATGGATATATTGGAGTACGTGTTTTTTTTAAATATTCTGGCTTTTGCTAAACCTCCGTCTCTCAGCGTCTCATTGGTTTTATACTTTGGGGATGATGAAAGCACAGATTTGGCTTTTCTCACCACTTTGTTCTGGGATTTTGAAGATTACAGCCCAAGAGGGAGGCACTACCATCATTCATAAGTGTTTTGTTTTGTGTGTCATGATAACTTTGCCCTTGTGTGTTCATTAGTTTACCGATTGCATTTGGAGGGAAACTGGTAAAATGGTGGTGTTACTAAAGATACAAAATGACTCCGATTGACCCCGAGGACAACAAAGTGCTTTGACTACAAACATTTTGAGGAATAAGAAGAGTTAATAAACTCATACTCATGTCAAACTAGAAAAACAATTTGCTTTTTTAAAGTCCAAAAAGTTTCAAGCTTACTAAATTTACAGTTCATATTTTTAATATGTCATTAAGGGAAGAAATGTTCTGTTTTCTGTCTGTGGCAAGAGTTTGTTTTTTATTTCAAACCAGCTGGCGGGCTAGTGCAACTCGGAGTACGATCGAGTTTCCGACTCGTAAATAGCGTTGACATCAACATCCATGTCGTGATTACGCAACACGTTCTCATCCCAACTGGTCACATACTGATGCTTGATCAGACCCCTTAGTGTCACTTTCTAACGCACTAGGCAGCCCAGCGGGTCAAACTAAGACGCATTCATAGTAATCACCTGGTCAGTGTGTATTCAAACAACAACACTGAGATAGGTTTGGGATTAAAATGAGTACTTAAACTATGTAAAACATATACAACGTAACATACGGAAAACATGTCAGAAATATCACTAACGTCACTTCAAAATAACACTTTGGGAGACGAACACAGGTCTCCTGGTTGAAAGTCAAACAAGATGGCGACTCGAGGCTTCAAAACCGTGGTCAAAAAATCCGTGGGTGACGTCATGCTGACTACGTCCACTTCTTGTTTCTGCCTAACAGATTATACCTTAAATTTGTTGCATGCATATTCAGTAGTTTTGTCCGTATTAAACTTCCATAGAGGGTCTTCGGCACTAATTAAATGTCAAAATGATGGTACATTTGTTTTCTGTTTCTTCCTCTCTTCGTGTAAGAGTAACACACATGCAAACTTTTCTCCCAGACGTTAGACTGTAACTTTAAGAATCAGAGGCTCTGAGCAGTTCATTAAAAGGGGAGCTTCATTTGAGAAAGACAATGAGATCAATTTGTTTCAGTGGATGTTTATTACTTAACCATTCCCATAAGGGGGAATATAAAAGTTGCATGGGCAGAAAATAATTGGGATGAGAAAAGTAGGAGGGGTAATGGAGGATGAGGAGAAGGATGGAGAGATAAACACAGATCCTCAGGTATGATATGACAGCACAGCACACTCTAATTACAAAAGAGGTGAATATAATTACTATAGTTCAGGTTTATACTACATAATCTAATCTTCACAATCGTTTAAGAGAATAAACTATTTAATGGATTTATCTATGTCACTGTGGGACTAGTTGTGTGTTCATGTTACTTGTATGAAACACTGTACAGCGTCTGTCACAAAGCTGGTGTTATTTGATACACTTTATATCATCTTCTCCCATGAAAACACCTAAACAACCATGCGTTAGTAAATCTCTCACATTTGTGTCTACGGGAGGCAACAATCTTTACGACAGGCTCAGTCATTTCTTAACATAATAGTTACAGACAGTAGAAATACGGAATATGTTGCCTTAATTCTTGACTATTTTTAATTGATGGTGCCAGCCGACCTGAAATCTTAACCACTGCCAACATCCACCCTGTATCTGGCAGCTGGCAGGTGCTAATTTCATTCCCTGGGTGGTTGTGACTAACTAAACTCTCTCAATAAATACAGCAATTATAACTTTAATTTTAATGGACTGAATGCTCCTTCTCGTTTATTTAAAAAAAGAAAAGAAAAAATGCTTCATTCTCACAGTGTGGATCGTGAACCACATATAGGATGTTAGTGTGTGGAGTCAGCAGATCCCCCAACTCCTCGGACACTCTCCACCCCTGTCACTGTACATCCGTGTGACGCGTCCACATGTCACCACACATACGTGTATTCACATTCACCATGTGGCCTCCTAATGTGTGGCTGCAGAGACCACAAACTATAAAAAACAACAACAACATAACAATTCACCAGACTCCCCACTGAGCTATTACCGTCTCTTTCTCTCTCACACACACACACATTCAAAAAAAACGTACGAGGCCATGAGGCTCCCAGCAGCCCCGGTGCATCCGCCTGCTGTCTCACTGCATAATGCATTGCTGGCCGAGGTGGAAACACGCTCTACACACTTACACACGGAAACGGCTTAGCTGTGATGCATAATTTATCACATCAGGTTAGGGAGAACAAGTGGCCTCATATGTACTGCTAATTGAGACAAAGGCAAGGTTCCTGTGAGTGTGCAACTGTGTGTGTGTGTGTGTGTGGTAACTGCTGATTAACCACAGTAATCACAATAAAAGAAACATCAGTCAACCGAGTGGCCAAGTTGCCATTTGGTCTCACTTAGCCACATTGTTGTCGGTGGACTCTAATGAAGAAGCACGATCCGTGTTGTAGCTCTTCATCTGTGTGCGTTTAATATGATTTGTTTTTAGATGAGCTGATATGAAGAAGAAGAAAAAAAAAGCCAGAGCATTTCTTCACATTACAGAACTCTCTCTTATGAGAGACCCCGTTACCTTGAGATCACAACTGAATTATTCCATAATGACAGTAGGTAGTTTACTGGTGATGTAATCAGGCTGCAGAGTGAGCCTGGATCACACCTTCAACAACGTAAACACGGAGCAGAGCTGTGAAGAAACAGACGGAGAAGCAGAGGACACCATATGTCTCTGTGACACGTCAAAACCACTTCATTCCACGAGGCTCGCAGGAGCAACAAGTCAAATTTGGTTACTATGCTATTTTTTTTTTTTTTTTTGCTAAAAAAAAATCAATCATACAGTCAGAAAACAATACAGCAATATCCAATACACAACACTGATCCACTGCCAATCTCTACACTGGGAAAAAAAAGGCCACTTCAAAAATAAGTTCTAAATAAAAAGAGATTATGAAGATAGCTCATTTTGAGCTGTATTTTACTAGTATTAGGAAGTGTTGCGTGTCGTAATGAGCCTCAAAAGTAGTATTTTTTCACTTAACAAACATTCAAGATGCAACTAATGAGGTGATACTTGTTAATGTATCCAGAACGTCGTAATGGAATAAGTCATAAATAGAATATCTATTCTATTCTATTCTATATCTATTCACATCTGCTCTGCACACAAATAGAAATCTCATTTGGATATGACATATGCTGCAAGAAAAATGTTTTTATAGCTCTTTAAAAGTTACACAATGGACTCCATGTACCTGACATATCTTAGCACCTTTTAAAAAAAAACATTTACAGCACATAAGGAGCATGTTCTATTTAAATAAGAACGTGGGAGTTGAGTGGGCAGAGCGGCTAAAACATGTGTTTTGCTTTATTAACGGCACACAGTAATTATGCCACCTGCCCACATTCCTATCACCGTTTCCAGCATGCTGCCTGTAAAACTTTCATGGCGTTGTGGGGGAGGTGTGCCAGAGAAGTTCTTTTTGTTTTTCTAGGGGGTGTCCTGATGAGACCCGTATAGGTTTAGAAAATGCAACTCTGAACTTAGTATTGCACCAACCGGCTGAGATTCCCCCTCAGTCTTTTAATTTCTGGGGAATATTCAAATGAGATCCAACTTTAGCTCCGTCTCGGTGGCAGGGTTGCTAAGCTACAGGCTGTGTCAGGAAGTGACAAGCGAACATAATTACCACCCTGGTTGACAGACACCGACCGCAGTGTTCATTAGACTTACGCAAGCGTTAAGACATCAAGTCTTTTGAAAGGACAAAAAAAAAAAAAAAAAAAACCTCACGCAACCTTTTGCATCGGCTAATTACCACATAATCATTTGGTGAATAAGTATTTAAACAATTAGGGAGCAAAGGAATTGTGTCCCGCTTCCTTACAGTACGGGTGTTATCGTCTCAGTGCTGGGTATTCTTTACGCATATGCCAAGTCGAGTTATTATTTTCTTGCATTTTGAGCATCATAATCCTCCAGGTGCAGCTTGCTATTGGTGGCTTTGATGTGTCGCTCCATAGCTGGTAATGAGCAGTGTGACTCCTCTGGTGTCTGTGTGTGTGTGTGTGCATGTAGCATGTCTTTGTTTTGTTGTCATTGTTACGATGCTCTCTATCTATCTCTCTCTGCATTAGATGTTGATTGACAGTGATATTAGCACCTTTCCCTCACTCTGCCTCTCTTCAGCACCTCAATCAATCCATCTCCTCCCTTGGCCTCAAGGTATGCTGGGAAAATAAAGCTATTTAAAGCAACCAGAGGCATGCACGAGGCTCACCTGTGTGTGCGGTAGAAAATGAGACACAAATCATCTTTGCGTTACAAAACACCCAATGCATACAGCGGGATAAAATCTTCATCTGATTCTCCCTTGTTACAGTTTACAGATTTTACATTTTTTTATTTCTCTGTGCTCCTCACACTGGTTTGAAGTGAGCATTTTAAGTCCTGTATGGTTGTGTATTTTCGCCCATGAGCTCTGTCAAGCTCATCCGAGTGCACAAGCAAACTGTGGCCGGACAAATCCGGCACGCATGCCGTTGTGTGCTGCTGTTTTCATCTCACAGCCAGTGTGGAAGAGTTGTCAGGAACGATATGCGGGTTTTTAAACCTGGCGCACAACATGTAAACGAGACTTTATCTAGGGAAAGGAAGGCCTGGGTTCCCATGTCTCAGCTCGCCTCGAGGACGGACAAAGGAGTTTAAACTAGAAGGTTAAGAGCAAAGAAACAACACTACCAACTAAAATGAAAACAAGGAGGATGTAGGTGACGCGTGGAATATGTGCAATGCTGCTACAGCACAGCAAAATGTGACCAAGCTAACCGGAGACTGGCTGACTGCCACTGACTTAATAGCAGTCAGACCAGGTGAGAAGAATTTCCTTGATGACCTGACTCCATCCTCCACAGGGCTGCAAAGAAAGTCTGTCATTGGTGTTTATTTGAAATACCAACACATAATGAGGATTGACTATTACATTTATGTGGTTATAAAAAATGATTCAGGTTATTAATATTTGGTAGGTTTGGCTAGTTTTCCATGTGCAAAGCACATACATATATAGTTTATTCCAGCAGACACCAAAGTAGTCTCAAGGCTACCACAAAGGTGGTAGCCTTGAGACTATGGTGGAACATTGTTTCATCATATCACGCCTTAAATAAATCTTTATTCCCTTAGACAGAGTATGCCCACGATTTTACCACCCACACACCCCCACACACCCACACACACACACCTACCCTGAAATGAGAAATCTCACAGAATTGATCCCCATATGACATGGAACCCTTCCCTCATTGCTTTCCTGTTTTATTTAGATGTACAAGCTTCATTTAAGCTTTCACTTCGCTTCACTTCAGGCTGCCGATCCACAGTTTTAAGGCTGCATTTCTAGCGGGGCCAACTGAGCTAATTTGTTCTGCAAATATATGCAAATGGGATCTGTAATAAGGCGAATCCATCAGCCAATTCTGTCCGCTCTCTAAATTCATGGGTGCATTTATGAAAGGAGAAAACGGACGGGCCAACACCTGACATCTATCTAATATCCACGAGAGGGTTGATGGTGATTGATTGGGGCCTATGTGGACAGCAGGACAGCGTGTGCATACTAGATTACACCTGTCATCACGAGCCATCTTTATTATCAACATGACATATGTACTAAGGATGTCTTGCTTTATTTTCATGCGAGACAAGCCATCCAATCTGAAATGTTAATGACGTGTTCAAGTCCACGCCAACCATGTGGAAAATTCCATTTTTTCCCGCTCAAATTTATGCTTTATAATGGGAGGGAGGGGGGGGGCCTTGAAAAGTGAACATCACTAACATGTAGTTGATTTAATTAGTAATTAAAAGGCTCAAACTCAGTTAATTCACATTTACACTTTATCGTCTGACTTCCACTTAGACATCTCTTTGTTAACAACCTGTCGGTTTTCGAGGAGATAATTGGCATCCGTATGTTGTTGACGCTCCGTCTTTCTCTGTGGAACAGGCTGTTTGCTTAAATAACACGGCCGTCAACCTGCAGCATGCGAAGGCTCATCTTGTGTTTATTTCATCAAGCCAAGAAGCAGCAGATGCACGGTCGGAGGGAGTTTGAAGGAATAACGTTAATTGCGACTTTCAGACATGTGGCAGGTGAAGACTGATGAAGTTAACACGTAAACAGCAGCTCATATGGTCATGTATAATGGTGGTTAGAGCGTGAAAGGGAATGTAGTCATTATATCGTGATTTCTTTTTTTTTATACATTTGCTGAATGCAAACTAAAACAAGTCGCTCATTGCTTCTATTCATGTGCCAACCAACACCCAAGACCATTGGTTCCCAATGTTGTTGGCCTGTGTTTCTCTACACGGGTTGCTGTGTCTATCCACTGGGTCGTGATCACTTCCCAATTTCTTTTGTTTTTTTGGGAACAGTATTCAGTAATTTGCAAGAAAAATGCAAAAATATACCAGATGTTGTGCATCATCAAGCCTTTTCAATTGTTGCAACGCCTGGTAAAGTCCCAGTCTCAAAAACATAATGAAACATTCCAGCTTCCAGGGAGTATGATTACTTGATTTATTTAAAACCTGGTTGCGCATAAAGTTTTAAACACTGAATACTGATATGTAGATTGATATGAAATTGTTTGACATTTTGGTACATACTCGTGTACTCGCTTTCTCGCCGAGAGTTAGATGAGGAGATTGACACCACATCAGTTGAATGTGCGTCAAGTATGTAGCTCGAGCCGGGCACTGGTTAGCTACTAACGTTACGACTGGAAACAGGGGCAAGAGCTAGCTTGTCTTTACCAACAGCCAAGCTAGCTGTTTACCCATGCTTTTAATGCTAAGCTAAGCTAATCTCCAGCTCTTAACGCACAGCAGCCCGGTCTCCTAAAAGTCACGTTCCCAAACAACAAAACAGCATTGTCAATAATTACCTCTTGAGGGAACCGTCTTTTCTGCTGGATTACGTGTGTTTGACGCAGTAAAACCATAGGGTGGATGGGTGGTTCAGACAAACATATCCTTCTGCTGTTTGTGCCCTGTGGGAAACTAAAAATCAATGTTGACTTAACATAATAAACATACTTACTCAAAACCAAACCAAGATGTTTTACTAAACCTAACCAAGTGGTTTTGTGGCAGTTTAGTTGTACGGGAACTTCATTTTGTCAGAGACAGGGTTGCGCACAGACATGACTGTATCTCCCCAAAATGTCAAACTATTCTTTTTAAGTTTTTTTAGTAATCTATGACCTTTATAAATCTCTCTCATAGTAGAAAGACGTTCACTGCTGCAGCAGAACTCTGTAACCCCTCCGTCACTCTGAGTGGCAGGAGAGAGACTGAGAATATCCTAAAATGCTGACAAAAACAAGCTGGATCGTGACTTTTGAAAATCAGCGATCTCAGCACCTCGCTGAGTTATTGAGTGTTGATGAAGAACTCTATCAACCCCCCCCCCCGGGCAGATTAACAGACACATTTCGGTATTTTTCCTGTGACAGGGCATTGACAGTCTCACAAATTGCCTCTCTAAACATGTGCCAATTACTCTCGCAAATAAATGTCAATTTTATTTCCTAGGCTGCCACTTCAGAGGGCAGATGAAATAAGTACACAGGGCTTGTGGGCAAATCAGAGGAACAGAAGGATGACATGGAAACATGTTACATGTTTTGCAACAGCCTTCAATGCCTTGCTCAAGGCTAGTGGTCTTGTGTCTGTGTGCTTTGTTGGGTGTGGGAAGACTTTCATGTATAATTATCTCATCAAAGGGAGCGAACACCATCTTAGTCCTGATAAGCTATGAATGGAGAGAGGACAGACACTGAGGAAAGGAAGGAAGGGAGTAAAGGAAATTCAAAACCTCCTCCAAAGGAAAAAAAAAACCACTGAGTTGAAGCAAGTCTTCTGTTTAATATGAATATTTATTTAAAAATCCATAGTTTTCGATACAGAAATAGTCATCTATTATATGTATTATCAGACAATCAGTACTTCAGCCATGCTTTCTCTGATTAAATCACGGTTTCAGAAAAGTACAAGATAATTATTTAATCCATGAACTTGTGCAAAGAAAAAAAAAAAAAGGTCCACTAGAAAGCAATAGAAACACTGACACAAAATAGATAACCATTAATGAAACAATTCATTTTTCTGAAGAAGGCATTGCACAATTCCAAGAAAATCAGAGAAAGATTTAAGGCCGTTTTGTACAGTTAATTTTTCATATAGTTTGTATATTTCAAAACACTCAGTTATTAACAAAAGGAACTGGTGCATCCTTTGTAAAACTGTACATGCAAACATAGTGCACGTTGTTAAGAAGATATGACGAGCATACAATATATTATTTGGATAGCTTTAGTAAACAAAAGATCTTATGTGTGTTTACACCTCACGTGGTCTATTAAAACACTCGCGCACACACACACACACACACACACACACATACGCAAGGTATACTTATATCAAACGCATGCACACAGACACACACTCTTAGGGGCTCTGTAAAGTTAGTGAGCTGTTGCACTACGATGGACAATTAAAACAATATTAATACCGGTCCGCCCAAAACAGACCAACAGAAAATAACTGGCACCAATGGCTACCGCGGTGACTATGTGGTGTGTGTGTGTGTGTATGGAAGCAAAGAAAGGACAAAATAATAACACAAATATTAGCAAATTAATACATTTTGAAATGCCAAAATTTAAGCTGAAAATGAAGTATCATTGAATTCATATCACTACAATGTTTTGATTTGGAACCCATCCATCTGGATTAAGGTGGTTTGACTTCCGCTTTTTGAATTTTCCTGAAGGTAACTTCAAGTTTTAAAGTTTATTCACGTTTCAAATCACTGATCACTCTTTTTTTCTTGATAGCTCATCCTTTATAGCCCAAATGTTAACATTTTTTCATCTTGAATTTTAGTGTCTGAATTATTCTTTGATTTGACTTCTAAAATAAGAAAATGACCAATTTGTTTTGAGCAATAGTTATGCAATAGTGGTTTAGGAATTCAAACCACATTCATTCAGATTGGTTGTTTTCCTAGTAAAATATATGAATGCTGTAAATTGAATAGATGAGCGTTGTCACATTTAAAGTGGAGACGTGAGCGTGAAGTAAGCGGCGCCTTTTCCTACCCTAAAAGGAGTTGGCTGAAGAACGAGTGACTTTGAAACAGGAGGTAGTTCGCCATTGAAATGGCACGACAGGGGCATCATTTAACTTCAGCGTCCTGGGTTTGAATCTGGTCACTATGAAAAGAAAAAGAAGTAGCTCGGCACAACGGGGAAGTTGACGTTTACCTTTCTCCCGCATGACTCATTCGTTTTTTAACCTTTAAAAAGTGAGCTGTGTAACTTTTTAAAAAAAAAAAGAAATGACACATTCCTCTCACGAATGAAAAGGTGAATTCATAAAAATGAACACTTTGTCGATTCAACACACTCGGGGTTCTGCCACTGCAGCTTTACTTGGCCTGGTATGACCGGTAGCTAACGGTGGCTAACGTTAGCTACCTTTAGACAGATATTGCTGTGTCACTGTTTGACTCTTTAGCTACTATTAAATTACATTTCTGCCGTAATTTAGCAATTACTTTGATGAGTACTATGTTATCATAGATAGGAACAATAGCCGGAACATAAATAAAAGTTGCAATGAACCATAGTTTTGCTTTAAAATGATCCCGCAGACTTGTGCTTGTGCCCACAGTGGCTGCTGCAGAAAGGGGGTTGCTTTTATCTTTTTATCTTTCGTCTACAGAAGATTGTTTCTACCAGAAGGGATTCATGCTAAATTGTCGCCAAAAAGGAACATCAAAACACTCCCGCCACCCAAACATAATCCCTTCTCTGACCCCCCGCAGTGCAGGATGTAAGTCTTACAGTAATGAGCTCCTCATTCTGACCCGCTGTCCTAACAATGTGTCCAGCGCGGCTGCAGGAGTGCGACTGCAGCGGTGAACCAAACACACACACACACACACGCGCACACACACACTGGAACAGCTAGTCCACTCTGCAACAGTGGCTGTACAGGACGGGGGTTGTGAGGAAACAAAGATGAATTTAAGAATATCAAGCAACAAGACAAGCAATGAATGAGACTCAAAACAAATTGTGTAGAAAAGATCATCTTCATGTTGGTTGCATTTTGATTTTGGCACAGGCAATATCCTCAAAAAATGGATTGCGCAATACTATGACTAAAGTGTCTAACACTGCCACAAGTATGTTGAATACTTTGACTCTGTAATCAGCTGACTATTTTACACACACACACACACAAAAAGAAAATCTGGGAAATTTTGTTGCAACACGTGAAAAAAAAGACGCAATGATTTCATTAAAAAGTCTTCGTTTAGACATCAGAGTCAGTCAGCAGATGTGTGTGTTGTAGTTTTAAGACGGCTTCAGGGTGATGATACAGTAATACAAAATAATTAAAAACACTTCAATGCTTGAATATCCTTTCACATTGTTGGTGCTGCAATGTATTTCCCTCATGAGCCAATGAATGTTCAAATGTTCCCCCTTTTTAAACGTTTCATATGCTTTAAAAGAAGTTGTGTCGTACGCACAAATCTCATTCACATTTAACATATCCTCTCGTCACCGCAACACTGACAAAAACCCTTCCACATTCACGACAAAACAAAACAAAACAACCCAAACTCATTCTTCATTAGACGTCACGTTAATTTGGAAACTTGTCTGGACATCCTGGGTGACTCGGCAGGAATCACGCAAATCATCCTCTTACACGTGATTGGCACGTAAGAATACACGTCATAAAAACAAACATATAAAACGCTTTATCAAAGCTAAAAGGTACAATAAAAAAGTACACACTGAAATAAATATAATGGAACAAAAAGCCAACATAGGGAAAGTGTGTTTTTCTCTGCATTTTTGACCACTGGGCTCTTTATGCTCAAACGGCATTTCGTTTGAGAGCAGCTGCTGTCGTTTTTAAACATCGGGGCGGGGACGTGGTGTTGGACGACACAATGAGACGAAACCCCTGGGCACGTGGGCATCATATTGCCAAGGCAGTTAGGAGGAGAACAGAGAGAGAGAGAGAGAGAGAGAGAGAGAGAGGCTATGCTTCCATTCAGAAGTCAAATTAATGCTACGCAAAAAAGTGAAATGCTGAAAACCTGTTGGCATTTGAAAGGTAAAACATTTGCTCTTAAATGAGTGCGAGACGCAGGAAAGGCTTGAAATGGTGCTTATACAGATGAAACAGCACCTGATGAGACAAGAAGTAATAGTCAATTACTATTTTTAAGGGATTTCTTTCCAAACAGCTTCGATGAATAATGTAAAAAAGTGGTTGAGGACTAAACCAGGCGTGTAATACGGCCTCTGCTTGCATTCCTCTGATTTCACATCCGGGCTTCTCCATGTAACCCAGTGCGTAACATCACAACGCTATGAATTGTGGGTAATTCCATCAGGCAAAGTCTGCAGAGATGCAGACATAAGGAAAGTGTGCTTAAAGGGCTCAAAAAGTCTCTGAGCGAGCCCTCGGGCACTAGAGGATTTGACAGTGGGACAGCCCTAAACCCTAACGGACTTTGCCTCAAAGTCCTCGAGTCTCTGAGCGTGGACATTAGGATTGGGCCTAAAAGTCCACAGCCATGCCAGAGGCTCTGTGAGGTTGCACTCTAACCTCAGCCACACCAAAGTTATTACTATTCATCCTGAGGTGAACAGGAATGTTCGTCCCAAATTTCCGACCGACACTGCCATCAATTAAGCCATGCTGCTAGCATGACTTCAAAACAACATTGCACTTGGAAATATTACAAGTAATACACATACTGAAGATGGACGGACACCTTATGCAAGGGTACACGATCTCTGGGGAGCAGGCTAGACCAGATATTTTACATTTCAAAATGCCCAAATACTCATTTAGGAATGTCATCTGCTCGGATGAGCATACCAGAATTACTCATTTTCTTTTCAGCTCGTCTATTAAAACAAAAAATGTCGGATGGAAACACAGCTCGTAAAAGTGAGAGAGACGAAGAGAGAGAGAGAGAGAGAGAGAGAGAGAGAGAGAGGCTGCAACAGGGAGACAGACCTCAGAGCAGTGCAGACAGACAGAGAGGGTGAAGTGACAAATGGAGATGCAGGCAGATAGACACTCACCCCCCCACACAGACAGAGAGACAAAGTGATGGATAGAAGAGGTAGTGCAGGGCCACTATATGCATGCACTGGACTGAGGCTACACTCATGCAAAAGGTTAATACGAAAACCAGAATACGGTACGGTACGGTACAGCACGGTACGGTACAGTACAGAAGGGCTACCGGGACCTGCACTGCTGCTACCTGACACACACGCCAGGAGAGAGAGAGAGAGAGAGAGAGAGAGAGAGAGACAGAAAGAGAGAGAGAGATTCATATATGTGTATATAAAAGTATCAACAGTAAAAATCCTTGTTAGTGTTTACTGTAAACAATGAGTGAGTTGGAGAGAAATAGAAGAAGTGACATATGTCTTGTTATTTACAGAGAAAGTTCATTAAAGTGTGATTTCTTTGTTTTTTGTCTGGAGACATTCTCTTTACAATGTTTCCAAAGCTGTCCTTCATTTCCTTTTTCATTCCGTCTTTACCTCCCGGCTTGAATTCAGACATCTCCGAACTCTCCCCGGGGCCTGTCCAGGTTTCCCAGGCGAGAAGAAAAAGATAAAATAATAATAATAATTCCAGACAGAAACAGGAATGCTTGACAGTGGAAGTAAACAGACTCTCATTGGCTTTTCCTGGCCTCGAAAGCGACACTCTCCTGGCACGACATGCAGCTTCCTGAACACGAGAAAGACCACCGTGATCCACGACGACAAGGCATGGAGAGCGGCTTTAGGGAAATGGAAGTACTTTGCGCGTAAAAGTTCAGCTAACCCCTGACTCTGAAAAACCTTTCTCCCCCCTTCTCCCCACCCACCCACCACCCCCACTCCTCATATCTGGGTTTGCAGAGGCTGCCCTGGCGGCGTGTAGGGAGGCGGCGTGTAGGGAGGCGGCGCTGGCGACGGCTTGATCCCGCGGGTCCTCATGTAGGAGAGGAACTGGTCAGGGATCTCGGCCAAGACGTCTTTCGCCAGCCGGGCCATGCTCAGGATGTGGTTACCCGTCCGGTCGATGTAGTCCCTGAATGGGACGAACTGAGAGGGAGGAGAGGGGATAAACACAAAGAACAGAGATTAAAAAAGAAGATTAAGAGCAGAAGAAGGAGTATAAAAAGCACAAAGAGTGGAGAAAAATAATGGAGAAAAAAAAGAAAGAAGAATTTAAATTATATAACATAATTTATCCTCTGTGTTTCAAGTTGCTTTGTTCAGTGTTTTAAGTGGAAGGAGCTCTTGTGCACGGCAAGATTACTGCTGCAGAGAAGAGAGTCTCTCCTAATTACGACGCTGCAGATTCGCCCTATTTCCTGCAGCACTTGGAGAACAATCTGATCCCTGAGGTCACTGAGATGAGCGGCAGCAGCCGTGGATACAAAAAAAAATAAAATGTGCAAATTAGTGATATGATGTTTTTACTGAGAATATTAGGTATTGAAGCTCGCTGGAGCCGTTTGGGGGTTGCTGGTGTGTGAAAGTGAACAGCTGCAATCTTTTAAGATGGAGAGAGGAGACGGGCACACAGCCAGCATTTACATACCGAGACCTAGTTAGCTCAATCAAATGTCTGGGATTAAGGACATGCAATATTAGGCAGAGAAATATGCAAGTTCAAATATGGGGATGAGCGCGGATACTTTTTCACAACAGCAAACTTGTAACAAGTCAGGAATCTAACGAATATTAGTGGCGGTAGTGTGTAATTGTCATTCCGAAAGGGAAACTGGAACCTACTAGGACTGCTGACATACAAACCGTTGTTATGATCCATACATGACAAAGCAATATTTGCCGTCCATTTTCGCACCACTCTCACCTAGCTATTAGCTTCATTCCAGGTGGCCGTGTCGTAGTGAAAATATGTTTTTTTCAATGATCAGATGAGAGGAAGAGTGAGAAGAGCCTTCTGCGTGTGCCCTCCAGACTTTAGTAGTTTGTCTGCTTTCCTCACTTCCGTTTCTCTTCTCGTGCATCGATTTGTTTAACTTTCATAGATGTTGATTTAGTTCAAACATCTCGTATAGTATTCTGTATGTAAACTGTGGCTGCTTGCTTGTGTGTAGATGATGGTTACATCTATTATATGAACTGAGTGTTTCGGGGTGGTGTTGGTTTTGCTCAGGAACCCCTGGACACATGTGTGTTGACTTCTATCAACCGTCGGTTCACCCCGCTGTGACTCATTATTTACAGTACATCTCGAGACTATCGGCCTCCTTCACAATGCAAATCCACCTGCTGTGATGGAATGAATGCCGGCATATTTCAGGTCCCGTGTCGCAAACCACCGGTTTTATGCTCTTCCGTGGACAGAGCTGCTGAACTAAATGAGGCAGTGTTTGTCGCCTACAATCATATGAGAAGCCAATTTGTGCTGGAAACCCTCGCTGCAAAATGTAACCCTCGCCCTGCGACTCGGGGAAATTAGCCTGCTGATAATGAGAGCCTGGAGGCAGAACTGTGTTCCCGTACTGAAACAGTGTTTTTACACCATCTCCGGGTCTTGTCCTGCATACGTGCATGTGTACTTCAGCTTGTTAAAAAGCCAACTAACGAGTTGCCTTCCTCGCCTACGTGGGCTGAGGGAGGGTGTAGGGGGAGCGGGAGACGACAGCGGGCGGTGTAAAGGTCAGAGAGAGAAGAAGAAAATGTGACTCCGCTGTGTCGCAACAAACAAACGGCTCAGTCTGAGCGTTTGTATTTCATCGCTCTGCTGTGGTGCTGGGGAATGACACGAGTATGAAAGGTAATACTTGCCATTGTTTTACAGCAGAAAAAAACAAGGATACAAATAAAGACAACAAAGGGATGAATACGAATGATTGACAGGCTGAAGGAATGACTACAGATAAATCATAGTTTAGATCCCAGCGATTATTCTGTTGCTGTTGGAGCCCACTTCATATCCCAACAGAGTTTAAAAGGTGGCCTCTGATATGGCTAAGCTGTCGCAGCTTGGTGAAAAACTCACTTCAGCACAGATAAACTGTAAACGTTACACAGAGAAAGGGAGGAACACGGGGTTGATCAGGGCCCAGCACCCTGGAGCAGTGTGGCTGCTTTGATTCAGATTTGATTTTTACTCAAAATCAGTATCAGGTTTACAATAAAACATATGGGATAAAATCAGAAGAAAAGGGATGACGAAGGATCTAAGGGGGCCAAGAGGCAGAGATGTGATTTCACAATCAGACTTTACAGAAGAGAAGAATAACACAGCAGCGGGGAGCAGGATGAGAGCATTGTGTACCTGGACAATGTCCCTCTCAGCGTATCTTCCTCTGGATGAGATTCTGATTTCATCACCGTCCAACTCCACCATGGCTGAGGAGAAGAGAACTAAAAATGATTAACACATTATTTCTTACTGTAGACCCACACGGCTCCAATGAGAGCTCGCAACACGCAAAATACAAAAGCAGCATCTGCAGCTCCCAAACAGACGGAATTTCCCACCAGAACCCAGAGTCTAAAGTTGAATGACACATTAATTAAACTTAAACAAGTTATTGTTGACTTACCGTCAAATTCTGCGGGCCCCACCCCCACGATGATGATTGACATTGGCAGACAGGAGGCCTGCAGGAGACGAACAATGAATATTTGATACATCTCAAAAATTTGAAAACGGCGTGTCTACCCGGGCATGTTCCCATCCCCCGGGGCGTCAAACACCAACGTTGTCATGGCCGTTTGACGTCTGATACGGACTGTGAGACGCACCGGGCTTTCATGTAACACCAATGGAAATCAATCCGTGGCGATATTAGACACCAAGAGCAACTGACCCAGAAAAACGCTGTTTATGTCCCGTGTGAAACCAAAAGTACTACATATAAAGCCTAAATGTAAATTACTTAAATTACTTAAATAATCAAACATACTTATTAAGCCAAACCCACGATCTTTTCCTAAACCAAGTTGCCAAGTGACGCCGAGGAGTCCTGACCCAGCGTCCGTATGTGACGAGTTGGGAATGAGACCGGGTTGGTCTACCTATGTGGGTCGTTAGTAGGATAAAGAAGATGCAGCCTCTGTCCTCATCAGCTCCCACAGATGGTGTCATGTTCTTGTTAACATGTATGGTACATACAGTATGTGTAAACGTAGCGCTGCGTGGGTCGAAGGCGTCGCAAGGAATAATATTAGAGGCGAGAGCATCAACAACACGGCCTGGACCTGCTGACGGGCTTATAAATGACATGTGTTTGTGTGTGTGGGCATGTGTGCAAGAGTCACAGAGAGGGTATGAGGAAGAAAGGGCTAGCGGCGTGTGTGTGTGCAGCGTATTTTGAGTAATGGGTTGACTTCAGGCAGCAGAGCAATAGATGATCTTATCAAAACATCTCGTTTATTTTTCGCTCCCCTCGGTAAAGATTTTCTTCACGTCGCTGCTGCCCTTTGCTCTCTCCCCCCCCCACTCTCGGCCGCCACCTTCTCCTCTCTCGGCCTCCTTCTCTCCTTAACATCTCCCCCTCCTCTCAACCTCTACGCTCCTTCTCTGCCTTCAAAGGCTTTGAGATGGGTCGCTGCCTCCACGGAAGCGGTTGCCATTCACTGTTCACTTTGTTTGCATTCTACATCGCGCCCTGGCTTCCCTCTGGAGCATGCTATGACTTGACAGTGATGGACGCGGGGTGAAAAACATGTCAAAAGTGAGGCCGGCACAGCGGACACTGAAAAAAAAAAAATGAAAATAGAAAAAACAGTAGCAGAGGCTCCCCAGTGCACATTGTATAAACAGTATCTGTTGGCACTGCAGGGAAGGATGGATACGCAGAGACGAGTAAAGATTATGTGTCAGTACAAAACCGCTAAATGACCTCTTATGTTTACGCATACGCTGAGACGATTGTGCTGCACGGATCTGCTAGATTTACATTATCTGCTTCAACAATATGTGCCCTTTTTCTCCATGTAGTAATTCCAGAGTCAATACATCTATAGGCTGACAGCGAGCTGCCTAATTAGGAAAATACTGGCACAGCTGTTTTCCAGCTTTCATTCAAACGCTCCCAGGAGCAAAACCAGCAATGATGAGGATGATTTTAGAGACGCATTTTTCACCCAAACGTAATAAGTTCTCACCGTGACGGTTCTACTCATTTGCATAAATATTTTCATGGTTTTATATCTAAGCATCTGGGCACGAAATACAGCTTGATTGCAAGTTTAGTTTTTCATTATCTTTGCTAGCAAAGGAATTTATAGATACAACTGACATTCTTCCAACATAAAGACTGTGAAATGAGTCCACTTTTTTGTTTTGGGAGTCGGAGTGCAGGGTCAGGTGTCGACTTACGTTGACAATAGACTCCTTGGTCTGGGCCATGTCTGAGATGACGCCATCCGTGATGATGAGGAGCACAAAGTACTGGGAGCCATCCTTCACTGAAGCCGCGTACCTGCGTGCAAAAACACACAAAAAAAAACGATCTTTGTAATTATTTCTGCGCTGCCATCCTGCTGTGTTTACCATGACGGTTCATTAATTGAGCACATCACGCATCATTATGTGTGGTTTTAATTGAAGTACTCTAATGAAATAGATGAGTGGGAATGAGGCTGTATATATCCTTTGAAAATGATTTTCGTCATTGAATAAATGTCACTTACCTCCCACTCTAAATCTGTCAAGTATACTCCTCTCTGTAAATGTCTCGTTAAGTCAATTCTATAGATCCTCAGCTCAATATCAATTTCTGCTGCGATGTTGAGTCCGACCTTTCACTTACATTTGAGGCGTGAACTCGACTGTTTCCAATATTTACACACTGAGATTATTTCAGTCGCTTTCGGCTTTCTGCTAAACTTCACCTTTGTTAGATCTACTGTATCTCTGTCTCCTCCCCACTGCTGATAACTGAGGTTTAACTATCACACTGAAGATGATCACAGCAGAGCAGATGCATCAGGGCGACGACTGAAGGGTGGTAGAGAGAGGAGCAGCATGTGGGAGTAAAGGCATTGGGTCGGTCGAACAAACAGAGGAGAGGAGGTGAAGGTGGGATTACCACGGATAAAAACAACAACCTGTGCTTGGTTGACAAATAGGCAAGAAAAGTTGCAGGAAGATGCAACATGTATCACAACTAGTTTTTAAAGAGCTTTCAGGAGGATGCGTTCATGGAATATGCACCGATTAGTCTGGTACTTCAAACTGGGACGACACTACTGAGATGTAGTCTGGCTGAGAGAGGATAAGAGTTTCTGTTTACAGTCAAATTAACATATTTATCTAATTTGCTGCATGGTTTTCTACATTGTATTTGTGTGTTCTCTTATTTACATGGACCAGGGACAGTGCTTTAGTAACAGATAATACAAATCTACATGAAATAAAAATGTGGGGCAGAGTTAGAAAAAGCAGTAGAAAAGGGGAATAAAAAGCCCCCTGCCAAAACCCAAGAAAGCGACAGTAAGCCTACTTCCCATAACGGGTGTTTATTGCAATTATAGTGGGAGAAAAGGTGTGATTTGTTTGCGCATTAAAAAAAACCAACATGCTGGAGGCGGGTGGACAAAAGCAAAGAGTGAAGTTCATTACAGGGGCTTAATTGAAAGACGACACAATTCAAGAGGAAAACGAGTATTTTAGGTGAAATTACAAGCTAAATAAAAGCCTGCCTCGGTATCACTGCTTGTTTCGCCATTTCCCTTCAGAGTGCCTCTTCACGTGTAACTATGCAATTAGGATTTCAGTAAATTATCTTCTCAATATGTAACCCGATGAGTACATTTCTTTAATTACACACCGGCATGAATAGTTCCTTAATGTCTAGTTTTGTTTATTTCAGAACTTTGTCAGGATCACATGTCCGTGTGGCTTTGCTGCTGCATAAATTATATTCTGGTCTACGCAGAGACTCAAACAAACATGCAATCAGATGGCAGGTACTTTCTCCGTTTGTGCCCCTTGGTGCTTCTCTCTCCCTCGAACTCTTGCTAGCTACCTGGCAACACTCGCAGCTTGGAGCCCATTACAGAAAATCTGAGAACACATGCTGAGCGTCAACCACAAAGTGAAATGTACTCAGTGTTCTTTCATGCATACTTAACTGATTTCAGTTCATTATATAAGCAGTGATGGCGAATAAGCAAGTGTAAAAACAGAGCGTGGAATAATAAACATTATAAACTAATTACTGGAGGAGATGTAAATGTGAGAAGTTGGAGACATCGGTGATTCGTATGCAACAGTGTTTACATTAACTCCTGTAAATAAAGTGTGACTTTGTGTTACCTGGCCACGTGGTTGATGACGGGGGAGAAGTTGGTTGGTCCGTAGAGCTGGACTGACTTCAGACTCTGGTAGTAAGCTTCCATCACACCGTCGATGCCTGTGCAGTACGGGTTCTGAGGGTTCCCATTCTACATCAAGGGGAGGAGAGGAAACCGTCATTAACCTGCATGATTCATTTCAGTTGCAAACTGATGGAGCTAACAGACTGGAGGAGGATTTATAAACTCCAGTGTTGTGTCATGAAAACAGCAACAAAAACTCATTCTCAGATGTGGAGACTAGAATGTCTTAAAATGCATTTCACTGAAAGGATCTTCAGTTTTATTATATTTGGTTTTATTTAATTAATTAATACATTTTTGTGTGAAAACATGCCCACGGTGGGGGTTGGTTCTTTTTCTTATTTATCTATTTTTTTTCCTGCCACAGACGCTTTGCCATGTTCTGTATTTGATGTACTAACTTTGCCAGGTGTGCAGAAAAACCCAATAAAAAAACAACAGCAACAATCAATTAAAACTAAAAATGCTTGATTTATATGGATATGCATATCATATGTTCTGTGAGGGATATCATTTTGCTAACGCGTGCATGCGCGTCACTTAGTTTTTGCCGGATCTTTAATCCGCCAAGCTTCAGCCGATCAGCTGGGGCATTCACTTTAACTAACAGTAGTAGGGAGTCAGTTGACGCTCTTGTTGGCAGAGACTTTGATGTTGTATTTTTATGATATTGTCTTGTTGCATAAGAAGTATCTTATGTCACTTTTTCATCGTGTCAGATGGGTGGTTTAAAAACCCAATGCAGGGAACATCTCCACGTTTTTTACTCCCTCCCTGCCTTCCATCCATGTCGGAGCCCCTCTAGTTCGTACCAAGGCAAACTCGTGGGAGATCCGTCCATCGGGTGGCAGCTTGGCTCCGAAGCCCAGTGCTGGAAACATCTTATCGCTGTCGTAATCCTGGATGATTTCTCCTACTGCCTTCAGGGCCATGGCGTAGGCGTTCAGCTGGTATGGACTCATGTAGTGGAGTGACGTGGGCTGGGCTGGGTTACCTGTTTGAGACAAAGGGAACACATACACAGCACAGATGATACTCCGTGGGATAATGGAAGAGGTGAGGTGGTCACGCTTCAGTCATTCTTTGAAGCGTACCATCACTATTTGAAAAGCCACTTGAACTTTTTTCCAATGCTTGTTTGTTCGGTGGTTCGATATAACTATGACTCCAACAGCCCACCGACAAATAGTTATCTGGGTGTTCTGTTTGTATGGCAACAAAACCATGCATCACATCACTGACGGAGCCAAATTGACTGCTAATAACCTTAATGTAATATTAATATGAAACGTTTTTTAACTTGCTACTCCAGCTGTGTTTCAATAAAATACAGAACTCTGCCATCCATTATTCAAAAAAACAAAAAAAAAAACATCTACTGCTACCGCCCGCCTGTCCTGCTAGGACCGAGTTCAAGGATAGATGGATAACACGGTCCTTAATCACAGCCATCGTAGCATGTTACTGCACTCAGCTTTAGCTGCCAGGTGTGATGGAGAGGGCCATTAGTAAACATTTGAATCCATCTGCATTTATTTGAATAAACACTCTTCCCAGGCAGGGTCTCTGAGTGTGTGTGCACATTCAAAGTGTGTGTGTGTGTGTGTGTGTGTGTGTGTTTATTGGGAGGCTCACCATTGGAAGCTGTGAAATCGATGGCCACAGTGAAGTTAATCTGGGTCCTGAGAAGACAAAAGCAGAGAGGTGATTCATTAATCAACAATCCTTTCCCCTCTCTCTCTCTCTCTCTCTCTCTCTCTCTCTCTCTCTCTCTCTCTC
>NW_022280063.1:1780712-1834519 GCF_004355925.1 Anarrhichthys ocellatus | reverse complement strand
CTCTCTCTCTCTCTCTCTCTCTCTCTCTCTCTCTCTCTCTCTCTCTCACACACACACACACACACACCAACCAGAAACAAACAGAAGAAATGGACTGCAGGCACAATCGGGTAAAGTGATTCATGTGCAAACAGAGTTCCTACAACAATGAGTAGACAGCAAGTTACTGGGCTTTCAGAGGCAGAGGAAGGTTGTTGTTGAGAAGAAACATGTGTCACCGTGACTTTGCTCCCGAAATTCACCTCCATTCAGCTGTGACCACGGCCCTTTACAAAGTGGATCCGTTGGTGATTTTACAAATGCTAAATCAGACCGCATAGACCAATCGGATCCAGAGTTACACAACTGTTACACAAGTAATTCTCTTCACAAGCGAACTTCCTGATTGAACGCGTGTTGGCCTGCTACACTATCCCTCACACACAACACTTGCACTTTGTGGGTTTTCTTTCTGAGAGGAAAAACAAACGAGATAGAAGAGATGAAGAGACATGAAACAAGACAGAGACAAACAACACACACCACAGCACCCAGCATGAGAGAGCGGCACATCTCTCTACATCAAAACATTTCCTAACTTGTTAACCTGCAGGAACAGGATGTGGTTAAGCGTTCAGTCGGCCTGTCGCAGCTTTTTCACACCAATCCTGACCCGCTGCCAAACACACACACACACCTACACACACACAGAAGCCTCCCTGTCTACCTTACACGCATATCCTGTGTTCAGATAGTGTCAAACAGCCAGCAGCTCATCATCTCTGTCAACTCAGCAGAGCCATGTGAGGTGCAGGCACTGTGCCTTCCAGAGGAGACACAAGGAGAGGGAGGAGAGACATTTGATGATCGGGGTTTTTCAAAGCACAAGAAACCCACAAGGGCTGGGGGGTGGAGCTGCCATCTCGGGTTAGCGTACAGATATTAGTTCACTCAGGTTTTTTATTTTTTGGGGAAAAGTATTACCCACATGCCTTAACTGGAAGTAATACAGATGCTGTCAAGTTATTTACTCTTGAGGTTGTTGGATATTCAATTACTTTAATGATATCAAGTTAGTTTGATGACTTTAGTTGATGAAGTCTATAAAATGTCCTCGCAGACGTTTAAAAAAAATATTTGAATTGTACATTGTGTCATTGGGTGATTTCTTTCCTCAACATGATAAAAACATCAGAGCAATTTCAAGTAAACAAGCTTTTCTAGAGGACAGCTGCAAGGACACCGGAGCAGAGAGAGAGAGCGCGATAGAGAGGGAATTCTGGTCCAGTTCTGCTCGTTGGCACGGAGTAGCTTCAGCCTAAATTATGCATGCCCTCTTTCTCTCCCACCCAATCTCTCTTTCTGTCACACACTCACGAAGTTTGAGAGAGGAACTCCAACTATGCGAGTGTGTAGGGACAGCCAGAGAAACAAGGTGATTTCAGGGACGGACAATAAAAAGGGACAAAAGAACGCCGGAGCCTCGCCGCCTTCCTCTACCTGTGTGTGTGACGGCTACCTCACTGTATGTTAAAGTGGTTTCCATCAGGACAAGAATTGGTGGCCGATTTCTCAAAATGGTTGCCCTTACTGTCGAGGCCTGGAGGATATATTGGCTGACTACATTTCAAAAGTGAGTTCCAATTGTTTTCATTGATCCACATGCTCAAACCACTGCAGTTTGACTGCGATTACTTTGAGCTACGAGGCTGCGTAATTCACTGTCATTAGCTTGAAAGTCAATGAGAGAGATTGTTGCTTTGCAAAATGAATATCAGTCCTAAATGTTTGACTCCAAAATGGAGAGAAAATTAATATCCAGAGCAGAACACAGGACACTCTCCAGAAGGTCAACGCTATCCTCTGCATTAATCACGCAGGAATGTCAGTGAGACATCAGTTTATTGGCCCTTGGGATTTTCACTGGTGATGTGTGTTTATGGATTTCATCCTAACTTTGTCTTTTCAATCATTTTTTGTCAAATCTGCTCAACATAAACATATCCTCTTGTGTTTTATATCAATTACATTGTACATCTTTGCAGTAAAACTGCTTGTATTTTAATGTTTGTAATACAGCGTCAAACCTAGGATAAAACCACTTCCCGTCTCTTCCCTGCATATGAAAATGATTATTACATTATAATAAATTGTGAATAAAAAGGGTTTGTTTTCATGGTATGGACTGTTTTCATCTACACTGCCGATAACACCAGAAGATGCAACTTATGGCTTCTGGCTCTGGCTAAATAAACACACATTCCTGAACTGAACAGACTTAGATTCACCTGAGCAGCAGAAGGAGATCCGCAGCGAAGCATCACCGCACAGCCGTGTCAAAATATTCCGGCAGATATGATAAGGATACATGTGGTCGAGCTTCAGATGTTCCGTGAGCTCGGCCTGCCTCTGAAGCTAAACCTTATCGTTCTTTGTCCTGGAGGCACAGGGAAGCGTACCCTACCCCTTCTAAGGCCGCCTTTATCGTCTCACGATGTTCTGTAAATGGCTGCAATCCTCCTCTTGGCAAGCTTACCTCAACCTTTGGCTTCAGGGGAAATATTTCTGTGTTTATCTTCACAGCAACATAAAAAAACCATGGGAAAGAGTATTCATTTGGTGGTTAAATGTATAATGGCAGTCATTTCTAACCGCTGCTGGGCAGCTGCAGTGAGTAACGGCTGGCAAAGAGCCTCGCTTTAACTGCACACTGAAGATGCCTGCTCACTTTCTCTATTACTCACTAAGCAATTTTATTTCCTGGTATTTATTTCTCTGTGTCTTATACAGCATACACACAGATGTGACAAAACAATACCTACAGTTTGAACTGCGTTAGAAAAACATGGCTGCCCATCTTGAATAGTGTGTGTGTGAGCCTCTGTGTGTAGTAGGTACAGTATTCAATAATGTGTTTGGGGTGAAAGGGGAATGCCACTCTACCAGCTGGTTTTCTGTCTCTTCCCCCCACTGTTAAAGCGTGCAGTGACTCAGCAAGGAACCAATATGACAAAATACCGCACGGCAGGGGGCCGGCTGATGAGGAGGTTGCACACTACATTCAAATAAGCTTTTTTCCTGCAGACTGAAAAGGCGGAATGCTAATGGCTCTCCTAAATCTTCAAAGCATCTTCGTGTCCATACTGTAAAAAGATTCTCTCTCGACACATCTCCGGTGAAATGCTCCCACAGCAGGGCAACGTTCACTGAGGCAGCAACCTCCGGGGTTGCAGTGAAGCCAATGAGGAAGTGCCTTAAACCTGCATTCTTTCCAATGGCCAGCAGGGGGCGACTCGTCTGGTTGCAAAGTCAGATTGTATAGAAGTCTATGAGAAAATGACCCGACTTCTCACTTGATCATTTAGTAAATGATGGTCCCGAGTACAATAGACCATAAAGCAGGGTATGCTTTAGGGCGGGGCTACCTTGTGATTGACAGGTTGCTACCACGGTTTTGTCCACGAGCTGTCCGTGTTTTCCTCACTACAACTTTAACCCTTTCACTGTGTGTTTTCAGTTTATAAAAGTCAATTGTAACATTTTGGACACATTTCTTTAGCGTTCAGTTGGGCTCCACCCCCTTGTGTCACTTCTCGATGAAAAAAACCCAAGATGGTGACTGGCAAAAACCAAGATGGCGACGGTCACAACGCCGAACTCAAGGCGTCAAAACAGCAGGCCACAAACAAATGGGTGACGTCACTGTGACTACGTCCACTTCTGATATACAGTCTATGCTTTTACGACAGGAGTAAAAAACATTTTTACCAAAAAAACAAGACTAAAGCCAGTATAGTTAAACCTAAACCAGACAATCTACCATGACGAAAAACCAACAAATTACAATTGTCCCCTGTATTTTGCTGTAATCTGAGAATAGTAACAGAAATATGCTTATATTTTAGAGACAGAACTACTGTATTGTAGCCTGTCGTTATATAATCTGATCGTCCTCCACATGTTAACTTTCATCTTGAAAACCAAACTTGTGAGCCAAGAAAAATCCTACTTTCCTACAGATAATTATCACCATTTAGGGAATATACTAAAAAAACCTACATTATAGTCCTGACAGCCAGTCTCATATTGGAAATGTTAATCTTCAAAGTGGGAATGTTCTATTTAAGAAAGGAAATTCTAAAATGTTCACAAGAAGTCTGCTTTCCTCTTACACTGAAGTGCCAGAGGGAAACATATGCATGAGTGCACTGAGTGGCCTAAAAACAGCAGAGGTTTTGCAGTGTGACCTCTCCTGATAATATGCAAACATATGTTGCTGGTTGGACAGTGTCCAAATGGCTAAAGGAGAGGAGAGGAGAGATAAACAGCTCATACCTGCATGAAGTCAGATTCGCCCAAATGTTGGTATTGGCAGTGCTTGTTTATTCTGCTAAGTAAAACCCACAACGACAAACGCCTCGGTTCTTTTCACAGATTTGATTTCTTCCAAATCTTTGTCTTGACTCTGACTCCTCGATCTAATCATAACCCTCTCAGAATGATTTCAATATGAGCGGAGCTCCCTCCTGCTTCTATTCTGGTTTCAATACTCAATTCACAAACCAAAACAAGGGGAAACAATATCTGTCACTGTGAGTGACGGGGCTGCCAACTCAAAATGAAAGATATAGCCGGCAATTCTTCATCTTCATCCTGGTGCTCATGAATAGAGGCCCTCTTTGTTGGAATCAATGGGTGGTACTAATGCTTTATCAAAGGGAGTTAAAAGAATAGGAGCAGCGATGCTCTCCAGATTGAGACGGAGCCTTCTCAAATCATTAATGCTAATGCTGCCAGCAGATCATGTTCCTAATTAGCTCCGAATGAACAATTGTGTGATTGGGCTAAAACTGCAAAAAAAAAAAAGAGCTGCCAATCGGAAGATAAGAGAGAAGAAGGGAGGAGAGCTGAAAAGAGATAGAAGGAAATGGAACGAGATGACTGGCGAAGTGACAAAATACCTGAGCAGACAGTCGAGCGAGACAGAGACACACCGGGGATTTCGGGGGAAGTGAGAAAGGTACCTGGGAGGGTGCGTGCCTGCGTGTGCAAGCGTGGGCGTGCATGTGTCTGCACAAATACACAGTCTGCCCATTATGCAATTGGAGTGAGTGGAACTGGACCATTACAGTCCATTTAGGTTTCAAACAGTGAGACAGCACTTGGCACTTCATTTAGCCACACAAGCGTGTAACAGCGTCCGGCTCGCGCTACCAAAGCTCTGCCGATAAAGGGGGGAAATGAATAAAACGGCCCCCTTCCTGAGAGTTTCAAAGTGCTCTCTGAAGGACGGTGCTGCTGGGAATGCAGTGTGTGTGCGCGGGGAGGCTTTGAGGACGGGAATTATCCATTAGCAGTGGGCGACGGAGCGAGTAAACATATGCCCGCGACACGTGGTGCTGTCACACAAACGTGCGTTTCGAAAGGCAGCTCTCACACATGCGGTCATTCTGACGAGCTTGGCCGTAATGCAATTTGCTCACACTCATGAGGCCGTGACGTGCATTAGCACACAAACATGAGAGCCTTCCTGTCACGCACTACATGAATACTTCTGCTTCATTTCCATTTCCTGAAACCTAAACAGAAGCTCCATCTAATATCTAAATCCAACAGACACACAGAGTGCATTCTTAATGCCCTGTGAGTCAATAGCATATTGATCTGCATTCTTAGTAACTGTGTGCACATACTGTATATTACCATCTCTTGGCTAGATGTATCTGCTAAAAGCTATGTAGCCTACTACCTATAACAACAACATCCAACTAATCAATATATCACGGGTTTAACTGGCAAAGTCCTTCAAAAACTATTTTCTGTGTAAGGAGAAGTCAGCGTAGCGTAGCAATTGTGTCGGCTCCTCGGATAATCCTCTCGTTTGCTCGAGCACCTTTTGGCCGGCTTTTGGCCCTTCTGCTCTTTGAGCGGTGTTAAAATGCTGAAATGAGCAACAGCAACTGGGAAAAAAAAAAAAAGCGAGCTGGAAAATAGATGGTGTTTTCTTCCAAGTCCGTCTCCGAGGGAACAGGCTTATACTTTAAGAGATTTTATAGAGATTTTCTTTCTCTTTTCTGTGAGTGTAATGAGGGCAGAGTGTGTGGGCGGGTATTCACGTGATGCCTGGTTGCACACACGGTCAACTCTTCTGAGCAACATACCTACACAAGCACATGTGCACACGTATGGCCGAGCACCCGCTGTGCGCACGGCGGGTGCCCGAGTGCTAAAACACAACACAAGATTACATACGAGGACACGCACACTTCAGAGTCTGACCCTTGTCTCTCTCTCTCTCTCTCTCTCTCTCTCTCTCTCTCTCTCTCTCTCTCTCACTCTCTCGTCCTTCTCTCACATGCATGCAAATGTACACTTTCCCATCTGATTCACTCCCTGTATGATCATTATCTTTGGCATATTGCAAACACTGAGTCGTGATGGGGTTATTATCGAGACGGGCCGGTACACTCAACACGTCGCTTCTCATTAACAGGACCGCAACCCCCCCACCCCCACCCATCAGTGTGAATGCATGGTCGGTGACCTACCCTCCTTTGATGTAGTCCAGGAAGGTGACTTCAATGTCCAACAGGAATGACAGCAGTGTTACCTGTAAGCGATAGGGCCACAATTAGCTTTGTGTCAACGGTAATCACTTGTGGGTGTTGTCTCTGATGCGACACTAGTTTCTAATCCTTTCCGACCACTAACACTCGGCAGTATGACAGAGGTACCCGTCTGGGTCTACTATAGCATAGTATTGCATTTCATGCAGCTATGTATCAAGGAAAAGAATGATTCATGATTGATGGATATTTCCTCACCGTTCCAGAGTTGAGGTATTTTTTCTTCCTCCCTTTCTTCTTTGGATTTATCACCTTAAAAATACAAGATTCTCTGCTGTCATTTTGACATTTATTCATTCAGTCATTCCTTCTACAATTCAGTCTTTCACAAGGCTGGTATTTCAAAGGTGGAGTGTGTGGGATTTGACAGCATCTAGGGGTGAGTTTGCAGATTGCAACCAACTGAAACTTCTCTCCTGTGCCGAGCGTGTAACTACTACGACGCGAGTGGTCGAGAGTCTAGAGCGAGTGTTTGGTTTGTCTGTTCTGGGCTCATTCTAAGGTCATGAAAACACAATGGTTCTTATTTTCAGGTGATTATACACTAAAGAAAAGATACTTATCGATATTATATTCCATATCTGTTTTCAATAGATCCCCTAAATGCTACACACTGTTACTGTAAGTAGTACCGGTGCAGAATTGGCACCTCGAGGAACTGCAGAGTTTGGAGATAACTCTCTGTGAGTAGTCATGTGATTCATTGGTAATATTAAAAATATATTACAAATATCTCCTCTTTAAGGAGCATGCTTTTTTGATTCCTCTTATCAATTCCTGAAAGCAAAGTTTGGACCTACTGCACTTCTATCTACATCACTGGTTACACGTGTTGACACATATGTCACTGGAGCTATTCTGTCCAACATGAACATGGGTGTGACTTCATGAATATGCAACAGGACACGGAGTGAGTGCACAGTAAATCAAGATTACGCATCTAACAATCTTTACGTTTCGCTTTAAGACCCTGTTGTTTGAGACATGTTTCCGGGCCGTTGGGCGTCCATTCATTTTTTCTTCGATGTTGTAGTCCAGGCTCATTAAAACATACAACCGCTCCCGTTATGTAGGGACAGCCAGGGACAGAACCAAAACTCATTTTGAATCCCAAACACTGCATTCCGAGCCGTTAAATCCGAGCTTTATGGCTTAATTAAACTGAAGCAAAGGTTAAACAGAAAGAGAGGACCACATACAAATGTGTGGATTTATGCATTTCTCCTTGGCTCACACAAGGACAAGTTTGCCTCTGGAGGTGAGGTGTAATGATTGAAACGTGGTTGTAACACAAAGACACACTTACACACAAACACCGAGGGACTTTAAAGCCATCTTCTCTCTAACTGCCAGTTTTAAGTTGGAAGCCGGGGTCAAGAAACATGTCAGAAATCCCCAAATGACTTTGCGTGCTTGCTGTGCTTTCACATACTTGCCAGTGCCTCTGCGTGCACCTTTGTGCATGTGCACATCTGAGCGCCATTAGGCACACAGCAGCTGTTTAAAATGACAGTCCCCTGTGTGCTCTCCTCTCCGTGTGGTATGCTGTTAATCAAGAAGTGTTGACTCTTCGTGGGAGAAGATAAGCCAGCGATCCATCGTAACTGTCTGTCAGTGTGTGTGTGTGTGTGTGTGTGTGTGTGTGTGCATGACGAAGTGAGGCTTAAGATTTTGATTAACGTTAACTAAGTCTTATGAGAGTCCCATCTTCAGTGATCAGTGATTATGCACCAACACAAAAATATACAGTATAATATGTTGGAGTATGGGAAGGGGGGAATATTTATATCATACTATATTGAGGACATACACTTTTTTATGTAAAATTTGAGCATTTTCCTGTTTGTTTGTTTTAAGACTGACTCGTTTCTCCATACACCACTACAATGGAGGTGAATGGAATTTTGTTTGTGGAAAGCATTTTTAATAACTTTGACTCTCAATGGACAGATAAAAAAAAATAGTTGGCTATATACATTTTTTTTTTAAATGTCAGTAACATGACACATTTCCATCCTTAATCCAACCTGATCTGTACACAACAAAATGGCATCAGCTGATGTGAAGTCTCATGTTCAAGCATCTGGTTTGTGTCTGTCTCTATAAGAGGTGATGTAATCAAAGCAACATTGACATGATCCATAATGTTTCTATCTGCTTCAAGCTGAAGCAGTTTATTTCTACTTTAAAGGGACAGTGTGTAGAATTTGGTGACGTCTTACGGTGTGGTTGCCATCCTTACCATATTAACACTACTGTAGGAGCAACAGAAAGTCAGACAGCGGCTGGCGGTGCCACGGTTTTGCACCCTGCGGCTCACGTTAAAGCAGTTTCACAAGCGTGTTGTAGAACTGCGATGTCCGTTCTGGGCTACTGTAGAAACATGAGGCTGCACATTGAAGAGGACCGGCTCCCTATGCTCATTCTAAGCTAACTAAAAATATGACGATTCTTAGTTTCGGGTGATTATAGACTAATAAAAAACATAGTTATGAAATGAATTTCCAATTCGGCTCATAAATGCTACACACTGGCCCTTTAAGAAGCTATTTTTCAGTTCACATCCTATAAAACTGTTTTAAGTTGTGTTTTATTTTTATAACAAAAATCAGTTTCAGAACTGAAATGGCAGTTTAGTTTTACTAAAGTAAAACTTCAGTAGAAAATGTTCCAGATGGAAACACAATCGTCCAATTACAGGGTGTGTGAGGGATCTATCGACCTGTACACTGGTCTGGAGAGGATAATCATTGTTGACTTGAAAACAGTAACACACGTGTACATGCAAGCTCACGCACACACAAACTGACCTCATAGACATTGAACTGGCTCTGCCCTCTGGATAGTTCTCTGTAGCTGGTGCTGAACTCTCCGATAAAGTCGTGACTATGGAGAGAAGCGAGGAAGACACAGAGCGAGAACATATTAAAACAAAAGTACTGTTTGACAATATATTCCATTTGATTATTTTCAGACAGCCCGTCCAGACCACAATAAAGTAACGATTCCAACTTCTGTAACTTGAAAGCAAAGCCCCGGTGATGGATTCTAGTGAATACGAAAGCAACTCAACCACGAGAAAAGGAGACAGCAAACGCAACACGGACAATGGTTGAAACAAACACTGAGGCTCACTTCAAACCAAACAGCTTGTTATGAAAAATTGTTAGCATTTCTGGTTCCCATTGAAAAAACATTACACCGAAATGTCACTGTGTTACCCGCTTTCAGATTTGAGAGTGACATTGAATAGATTGCATAAAGAACAGGGAAATAACTCCCTGTTCAACTACAGCTTGACAAATGTCACTCCTCTTTCTTTCTGCCTGACTGTCAGCAGCCAGAATCCAGACTCATCATTAAGCAGTCAATCTGTGACGATCCTGCACCCTACTGAAAACATAAACTAGTGTTAATTATGTGTGGGATTAGCAAAAGCTGTGGCACAGGAAGCTAACGTGCGTTGAATGTTTAATGCAATCAGGATAAGAAGTAATGAGGGAATGTATTGCTGCGTATTTATCAGTGATTACTGAGGTTGTCGTTGCATATCAGACTTATATCTGTGCAACAACCTGCTATCCTCACAAGCTTGAAACTCATTAACACAAAATTGCCTGAACAGGTGTTGAGAACTGTAAAGCGTTGGTCCTGCTTGTGTTGGTGTAGTTTATGGTGTAGTTTTATATCCAAGTGTCTAAGGGGACAACCATTTTTGAAATTGGTCCAGTATTGGAGCGACGGCAGCAGCTCATCGTGCTGCAATGATGTCATTATTGTGTCATGTGTGAGAGAGGAGTGCCGGTGTTGTCAGAGCTTGTTGGGTTGGAGTACAGGAAGCTTAGCTTTGAGTTATCTGAAATATTTCCCATGTCATGGCTGAATATGTAGCTGATTTCGAGAATGTGGATGCGCCGCTAGATTTCAGAATGAGACTTCTCCAAGCGAGGCGCGATAACAAACAGCGAAAGGTAAAAAAAACAACTTCATTTCCCATAATGTTGTCAGACACTTATAATAACAACATGAGCCTGTGAGTGGTAAAAGAAGCACTTTAAGTGGACGTACATTGACGGTGCCAAAGTGCCCCGAGTGTTTACATTGCAGCTCGTTGAGCGGCTGTAATCTGCAGCGTTCTCGTTCGATACAGAACCAATTTCAAAGATGGCTGTCCCCATTAGTCACTTAGATACAATAACATGTTGAGAAATACCAAAGTAACCCTTAAGTATTGATATCAATACTTGCGTCAACCGGATCGTTACCAAAAAATGAATAAATTGGTCTCCTGTTAGGTCGCGTTATGGACACATTAACTTTATTCTTTGCTTCTCTGCTGCTGTAACTTGAGCCCTGTTAGTTGAGAGAGCTCACACAATAACTATGTCGGTCTTTTATCATTAAAAACTTTCTTGTGCCTTAACATGCATGTGATTAAGTCATTAACACAGAACAAGTTTTGCAAATCCCTCTAAGGCAATTAAAATGTATTCATAAACCTTCATAATTTTAAAATCATGACATGTGTCTTACCCACAAAATAGCAGATTAGCTGCTTTTAATAATAAAACCTATTGGAATGTATATTGATGACTGTAATTATCGCCCGGTGATCAGAACCAACTTTTGTATCGCCCACCCCTAAAACACAGCGGCCTTATGCAAATCAATGAGGTGGTTGTGTTTTTTGACGCAGTGCGGTTGTGTGTCTGCACGCGGCCGAAGGCTCCGCTTATACTTCTGCAGTAAAGTAACAAACAGCAGAGGCGTTGAACCGGAACGAAGTCATCATTTGTCCCGAGAAGTATTACGGTATGTGTTTACAGGCTGTAACTTAAAGGGTTTTAATGGTAGTTTAATGACACCAAAAAACAATATAAGCGGGCAAATAAAAGATAGTAATTACCTGCCATCTCTGTCCCAGTCGTACACCTCGACCTTGATCGTTCTGTTGGTAGAAGCACAAGGTGAGGATCAGATTAACAAGACACGTTTTTTTTTCTTTTTCTGAATTATGACTCTATTAATGTTTCCACTGAAATGCATTTGTCTCAATATTCCTTGAGGCATGGCATTGCTTAGTTGCAACATATTATACTCATATTCAAGGTGCTAAAGCTCTATCTTCTTAATTTCTAAATAAACACAGATGCTAGTTTGCTTTTGTCGTTGTTGTCATGGAGGCATTAGGAGAGGCTGATTCATTCTGCAGCTTATCTTTATTACAACACACTGTCTGCCTGTCACTGTATTTGCCTCTGGTAACAGGGCTGTCCTCATCTCCAAAATACATCTATCTCTGCATCCCATTATAGCTTACAAGGAAATGTGAATAAAAACAAAAACAAAAAACAGAATAGCCTGCAAGAGGCAGATATGCTGCGCTATCACTTCATCTTCAACAGGAGGATCATTTCTGTCCGACAAAAGCAGGAGAGCGATCGGTAGAGAGCGAGAGGGCTGAGGGAAAAGGATAAACGAGATGAGGCTGAATTAAAAACAGAGAGAGAGAGCAAAAGGCACGAGAGGGAAGGAGGGAGAGAGCAAGGTGAAGGGCCCCCGGGTGTGATAACGATTCAAAACTGAGAGAGAACAAAAATAAAAAAGACACCCAAGAGAGACAAACCCGTGTAGCACTCACAAGCTCAGTCGATTAGGTTTGTCGCTTTCAACCGCAGAGACGGGGCGAATTACGCATCAAAGTTTTCTGAGCAGACTGTAGTATTTCATGAGTCTTGTATGACGTCCTTTCAGCACTGACTGAGATTGCTTTAGAGCTTGGCCAGCCTTCTGAAACAAAACGGCACCTGATTCAAAAAACCTGAGGCACAAAAGTGCACCTTCGCAGCCTCGTCATCTTTCTATATCAGAAGAAGAAGAAGAGGAGGAAAAAGCACCATTAATGGGCCTTAGAGCAGCTTGAAGAGCCACATGCACATTAAAAAGGGAGATGAGGCATGAATGGGCTGGCTGATGGCGACGTGCACTCCCGGGGATGAATGTGTCTCCTGGTTGAGACGATTAATGATGTGGGTGTAGATGCTATGTGTTTATGGGGCGGGGGGGTGTCATTAAGTCAGTGTTATTCCACATCTCAGCAGGAGACATCCCCTCACTCTGAGCTTTGATGAGGTGACAGGAAATTGACAATGATTTCACTTGTTGAACTTGTAGTCTTACTGCGTGTGTGTGTGTGTGTGTGTGTGTGTGTGTGTGTGTGTGTGAGAGAACAAACACAGGTCCATCAGAAGACCTAGGAGCAGAAAGACACAGTTCTCTATTGTTTGCCAGCTTGAGCTCCTCCTTATCTTTTCTCCCAGACTGAGCAGAGACAGATTCAATGTGTGTGTGTGTGTGTGTGTGTGTGTATGTGTGTACTGTATGTGCAGTCCACTGTGAGTGTCCTGAGTTGATAAGACTCCTCTAATAAGCTTATTGGACCAAACTTCAGATCAATGCTGCTGTCTGCTAGCTGAGCTAAGCTAAACCCCGTTTCGCTTGTTAGCCACACAGCTGCCGTCGACACCGACGATGGACTGCGAACACATGACTGACGTGAGGGAGACGCGCTTTGTTATTCCTACTTGTTTGTTGTCGCACTGGGGCTTCGAGCAACGCAAAATCATTTCAAAAGCTGGAAACGCTGGAAATTTGTTTTAAGAGGCAATACAAACGTGACAACGCTATATATATTTTTTTTATCAGGTCCATATTTTTTGCATAATTTTATTATTTCCAAAGGTTATAGTTAAAAGGGAACACACAGACAGGGTTCAGTTGGTGCATTTTAAATTAGTTAATTCCAATGAATTGCTAATGTAACCTAAAGACCTTCTTCATATTCATATTATTCAACAATCAGTTATTAACCATTAACTTTTAGCTCAGCTCCTTTACCAATAATAATCATCAAATTGCGTAGCACCTTCCAGGAAACATGTGAGGAACCACTGAGCTGAATGTCACCAAAAAAGAAACATTACAGAGAAGCAGCAGAATTTACTGCCATACCTTTTAAAATAGGTTCAATATTTAGAATGGAAATTCATAACACAGCATTCCTTAGAGCAGTGAGACCCCCTGTCCATCACCATATCAATAACAGCAAGTTCCACTGAAGCGCCTGCATCCCAGCAGTCCCTGAATCAGCACAATGGACAATGGTCTCTCGCATGCAGATGATCCACTCTATATCTATATCTATACCTTATATCTTTATCACATTTACAAGATGTTTTATAGAGTGGAATTATAAAGTCCTTCTTTTGGTCAAATACACATACACCCATTTTTTCTTTCTTCCAATTAGTTCATTTTCATGCATTTTCATCTCCTGTTGTTTCTGCTTTCTAATGAGCAGCAGAACAGCCACACAATCACGTACCTCGTTCATACTCGGAAGAGCAATTACGATCATAGACACACATAGATAGTGTGAGTGTGTGTGAGTGTGTGTGTGTGTGTGTGTGTGTGAGTGGGTGGGTGTTGGGGGCAGGATGTCATTTGTTGTTGTGGTATATCAAAATAAATGCAGAGAAATGTAAGTGAGTGCAGACTTGCCTAAGAATGCAATGTTTTTTTGGCACTATGTTCACGTTAGTGTCGTATGATGTATGACGTAGAAAACAAGCGTGTCGAACAAATCTCCGGACGAAAACCAG
Organism: Anarrhichthys ocellatus; assembly: GCF_004355925.1. Classification (NCBI taxonomy): domain Eukaryota; kingdom Metazoa; phylum Chordata; class Actinopteri; order Perciformes; family Anarhichadidae; genus Anarrhichthys; species Anarrhichthys ocellatus. Next base: position 1,820,253 of record NW_022280063.1, on the reverse strand, counting down.
ATAGCTAAATAACACATCCACGCTTTGTTTTATAGGAAAAATAACAAAATCATATGCAAATTCTTACTGCTAAAACTGCCAAACACAATAATATTTCGACTTAGCAGCTGAAAACAGCTTCATACAATTTGTATTCAAATTTGATGTAATATATACACCACTGACACACTGCTGTTAAAAGAAATGATTGTATTTTTATTTTATTACTCTCCCCAATGCATGTTAAACAATAAAAGGCTGCCTATGCGAGTGTGTTTGGATGCACAGCGTCGAGGCTCATTGTTCATATCTCAGTCAACGGTAACAATGAATGACTATAAGCTGTGAATGTGGTCCAGTACCTCCTCTAATATTGGGGATATCTGGGTTTTCTCACACCAGCATTTTCTGCCGGGAGGAAGTTAACATTCCAAGAAGAACTCTGAATTTCCGAAGATTAAAGTCGTAAATATACAAGAAAAGAACTCAGATAGACTGAGAGATTAAAGTGGTGAATTTCAGAGAAATAACTGACGCATTTGCGAGATCTTGAAGTCATACATTTGTAAGAAAAGAACTCTGAAAATTGTGGAGCGCAAAACCGTTGGAAGGCCAGCCGTCTGAATTCCGTTGCTCCTAAAGTGAAGCATTTACATAACAAATATTTTCTTTTTTATTAACACGGTTTTGCATGGTTTGAGGGTTTTTTCGTAAACGTATGACTTCATAATCTCTCAAATTTGGGATTTTTGTGAATTATCATTTAGCTTTTTCCTACAATGGCCTTAATAGGCTGTCGTATAATACGCCGTCGCAGTGCTACGCGATGTGTAAGCAGACCATCCATCCCATCTAAAAGAAAAACAAAAAAAGGACTCACCTGTCGTAGTCACCGTTGCAAAGAGCCCGAACTGGGATCTTAAAGGCCTGCCATACTGGGTTTAATGTGTTCTTCACCACCTCCGTCTTGTGGCAGATGGTAAACCTGCAGAGAGACGAGGAGAGGCAGAGAGAGGACAAAAGGGAGAAACATGAGATTTGTGTGGAGAGACGGGGAAACAGAAAAGGTAATGGAGTTAAATAACTAACTTTCCACAAACTAAGAGAGCACAAATGGAGGGCTGTGGAAGCTGGACCACTTCCAGGACACACACATGCACACAAATACACACTTAAACACACACTGCAAAGATGTAATTTCATTAGTCCCTTGGCTAGCAGGTGGACTTGGTATCTTGCGCCCTCAGAGCAAAAGGTCTTATCTGGCTTGTCACACACTGCAGGATGGAAGAGAGCCCACAGAGCTGGATCGAACAACCACACACACACACACACACACACACACACACACAATCTCTGTGAACATACCACAGCACTGCAGTTCAACGCCTCCTACTTCACCACACACACACACTCACATTCGTGCGGACGTCACACACATTCACTTCCACATGTAATTCCCACACGAGCTCAAACAGGAGGCACGGTTTTTAATCCTAGGCAAATCAATGAAACCCATTTCCTTTGGATTCAGGGAAGTATTAAACCCAACATGAAAGGGGGAGAAGGAAAGATGGAGGCAGAGTGAATGAGGAATGGGGGGGAGGAGGAGGAGGGTAACTCACGTGCCATCCTCATTGCTCCTGTAGAAGACCAGGAAGGGGTCGGACTTGCCGAAGAAATCCTTTTTGTCCAATTTGTTCCCGCAGAACTGCATCATCACTGATTCCTAAAGAGTAGAGGCAGAAGAAGACTGAATATAAATACATTGTCGATCGATGCATGTTTCCAGCCGGTGGTCGCAGCATCTTTTTGTAGATAGAAGGATTTCTGGTTTATTTAGACAGCTGTTGGTGGAAAGGTTGAAATCTCCCGCTCTTCTCCAGTTGATTTCACTGCATGCAAACGTTGAATGCAGGAGCAACATAGTTACGAAAACAGTTAAAAATTCTTTATCGTCAACTTAAAAGAACGGATTTCAGCTACACGATGGCGCCCCAGAAATGATTCAATGTGTGCTGAGGCCGAAAAATAGGAGACGAGTGATGAAAGATGAATATAACTAAAGCTAGTAAGAAAAATTCATTCAGAAATATTTATTTTTACACTAGTAAAACAGTAAACAACAGTAGTCATTGATGTCTTCAGTTATATTTGTGACTCGTCTGATAAACTTTTTGCTTTTATTGTGTAGGAATTGGGCTTAAGTATTCTCAGGGCCTCTTGTGCCTCTATATCTATTGTGCAAAACTACAAAGACAGAGCACAAATAGAAACAGAAAAGATAGAGAAACAGGCCGAACACTGGAAAACAAGTGCACGTTCGTCCTCACCCTGCAGTTGTTCAGCTCCTCGGCTTTCACGATGATGGTCCCGCATTTCTTCCCTTGAATGCCTCTGCACACAACACACAACACGGCAAAGGGTTAAGATCACAATCACACGGTTCGCGTATTTTGGCGCGGCCACGTTGTTTACTCTACGTGTTAACCGTCCTCCTATGTCTGCGCGCGTTCGAGGTCAGCTCGAGGTGGAGGTCGGTTGACTTTGTGGAAACGACCCGAAACGGCGTAAGAAAAGTGTGTACACCAGAAGAGGAGTCAGCGACACGGCATGGAGTCGTGTTCGATAGCAACGGGGCGAGTTTCATGCGGATGGGTGGTGACCTGCACCGTGTCCCACACTGACCACGTCCCATTGCTTTGTTTGTCTACTCGGCGATGCTCAGCACTGCCACTGCGGCGTGTTGACCGCAGGATGACAGAAATTTCTATAAAAAAAAATAAAGAATAGATTCTTTCCCCAAAACACCAGTCTCATCAGTGTCGTGACATTTTTCAATGATTGCGGTTGATTGCACACTGGGCAGGGGGGGGGATGCAGGGGAGATTTGTACCGGTTTCCACAAAACATGTCCTTTTGTTATTTTTCACTGACACAGTGTAAGGGGTGCGAGGGATGACTTCAGAAGATCAAATGCAGAGAACTCAGCTTTGAATGTGAGAGCACGTTATCAGGTGAGACTTACTGGAAGACAGCACACCTCTGTTTAGACTCTGGCCAGGAACAAACCTCATGGAAAGTTTTACTACTTCACTCCGCCTCAAAAGCATTCAAGATACAAACGGGACACTGTTTGCATGGGAGGGGCGGGGGGGGCGGGGGCAAGTTGACCGTCTGGGAGTGTGCTTCACTGTGTGAGTGGACCGTTTGGGATAGGTGATGCATGTTCATGTGTAATACGTGTTTCTCTGAGTAAACATCATGGTCTTAAAGGTGAAGTCAGTGACATCATTTGCAACACCTCCTCCTCCCTTACAAACACACAGAGCTGACTGATTCCACCGTCTGAAACTGTAAATGTTAGTGCGTGTAAGGAAATAGTCAAAAGCTAATTATTTACCTTCTGTCGTTCATCCTCTCCGTGTAAAAGTACTAGTTTTGCAGAAACATGATCCCTGTCAGTGTTTTACTATTACATATGGGTATTACATGTGTATATTTGTTTGGATGTTTTAGGTGGAGCTCATTTTAACTCCTTTATACTCTGTTGTTCAGTTTGGGTAGTTAGGAGGGGTTTGAAATATGATAATGTTTAAAGTAACTAAAGCTGCCAGACAAATGTAGTGGAGTTAAAAGTACAATATTTCCCTCTGAGATGTAGTGGAGTGGAAGTACCTTGAATGTGTACATAAGTACAGTACTTAAGCAAATATACTTTTCTATAATTGCCCACCTCTGGCGTAGAGTATCTTCCATGCAGTGTATCTCGGGATTCCCTCTCCCCTCTCAACCTCGCATCACCGCTGAGCACCGCACACATACTACATGTCCCCGACGGTCGGGGTTGATAGTTTTATAGATGATTAAGTTGATGGGTTATGAAATTTATAACCCATCATGTTATAACCCATCATTTATAACCCATCATGATAAAAAAAACTACTTGAAATTGTTCAAACGCTTGTTTTCCTGTGCAGCTATGTTTCAATGCTTCCTCACATGCAACAGGGATAGCGATGTTTCCACTCTGATCACAACACCTCCGTGTGGGAGGGAGAGCTGGGCAACATAATTTGACTTGACATGAGACTTGAGAGGTCTTGCAATCCAGCGAGAGGGGCCCCATCGTCTGATGAGCTCCGCTCTGACAGACGCACCTGGCATAAATCGACTCAGGCAGTCATTTAGACAGCCCAGGATTGGGGTTGAGGACCTCTGCGTGAATGTAATTCAAGCCTCCTTTTACTCCAGCACAAGGAACTTGGGGGGCGCAGTTTCTTTTGAAATGGCAGACTTATATTTCCCTTTTTACTTGCTAAATGCAATACCCTTTTTCTCAGAAATCTAAAGCTGGGAAGAAAAGGTAAAACAGCACCTTCAGGAGAGCAGACACCTTTTCCTTCTATCATTTCCTTTTATTCCCAGACAGCACGGGGAGGTCTGGAGTTGTATGCATGATGTGTGTTAATATATCCAGAGGAAGACTGATTGAGACGGAGACCGAGGAGGTGAGAAAGAGCAGCGCGTTCTCACTTCAAATACAGCAGCTCGGTCAGTGGCCCTTCGCTCCACGGTTTTCAGTCTGCCCCTGTGGACACTCACGCTTGGTGTCGTAAAGATCTGCAGCTGCCAGATTCCCTTTAGAAAACCTCTCATTTTACTGCTCCAGGGTAAGACAGTCGGCCCCACTTAGTGCTGGTTCGATGCTGCCTCCCGCCAGAGCTTCGGCTGTGTAGGAAATTTGGGTTTAGAAGTGGGTTTTAAGAAATTATAATAGAAGGGTTTAATAATTCATTATTAAGGAATCATAATTCAGGACTTCTAAACACATCCGGTGAGATACTGGAAATTTGGAAAATAGGCTGAGTGATTGTTTTGTTTGATTATTTTGAGGATTTTTTTGTTTTATTGGGTTATAATGGGATTTCAGGGTGCAATAATTAAGAAATGTACTTTTGTCAAGTGTAAAAAGAGCAGACAAGGCTTCTCAGAAAATTCTTCTCTAGCCCTCAGGATGGAGCCTGGACTCGATGCAGGACCATTCCCTCCTCCACCATCTACAGCCCCAACACCTGGACACCAGAGGACTTCAACCGGAATCGACTGTTATTGTGTGTAGTGAGGCAAGCGTAGGGTGATCAGATAGGGGTGGATGAAAAGAAAAGAAAAGAAAAATACTTGAATTGTTTGCGATTGTTTAGATAGGGGAAACTCAACCTCGAATTGCTGAGGGGGATTGTGTTTCCAGGGTATTATTTAATCCGCTCTGAACAGCGGAGTAGGGGGGAGTTGTAGGAAATTTGGGTTTAGAACTGGGTTTTAAGAAATTATAATAGATGGGTTTAATAATTCATAATTAAGAAATCATAATTAGAAGTGTTTTGGAATACACTTCCGCTTACTTGGGCAGAGGCTGGCACTTAGCCCCGAAAACCGGTAGCTCCTGTAGGGGTCCCGGTTCTTGAGAACTGACTCGCCAGGCCTTTGCTTTGAGTGAATAAATGAATCGTGTGGGTAATTAGGGAATTAAGAGACAATAAGTCCAGTAATACGTGTGTCTAGTCTGCGTTCTAGCAGTGTTGACATATGTTTAAATGTTGAATGAGACTGTGCCATAACGTTTGTAGCTGTAGGAGCTAGCTAAGCGCTTGCTCCGGACCTTATTGTACTGTAAATAGAAAAGAAAGGTGCTTGTAAAGACAATAACCGGTGGATTGTGAGAGGGGTCAAAGGACGTACGAGTGGAAATAAAGCGTGGGATTTTGGAGAAACGTGTGAGTGGGGATCTTTTGTTTTAAATTACGCTTCGCCGTTAGCATAGCTTAAGCTACCGGAAGTACTATTATTTTGTAGAAGAAGAAAAACGAAAAAAAGCAACTCCGCCGCCTAGCGGCCAGGAGGAGCAATTCCTAGAGAATTACAAAAGTAGTGTTTCGGATGTGATCACCTTGGAGTGTGTTTGGAGCAGAGGAAAAGGTGAAGCAGAGGAAAATTAATTGATGCAGAGGTGAGTTGCACACACACATCTAAGAACTGGATTGTGAATTTTTAAATTGTATCTGTACATGTGACAACTTTGTACCCAACTACAGATTAGCGAAGATGTATTCTAACATTTACTGCTGAATCTTGGGTAGTTCTGTTTTGCTTGGTTTTAGTCAAGGTGCATAGTCGAGTGGATCCAGATCTGGGGAGTGGAGCAGTGGATGCCAGTTTTGGATCGACGCGCACACAATACGACACAGAGGGTGGAGAACACAGAGGCATCCGCAGACAGGAGAAAGCAGTCGCCTATTGTATCGCCAGGCAGCTGGCTGTGGAAGAGTTCCACAGGTGTAAGTGGTGCTGACTAGCAGGGGGGACTGGACCATGGGAGGTTAATTTTATAGCCAAGATACATAGATGACATAGGGGTACCAAGGGGGGTGTCTAATGAATTTAAAGCCAGAAATCAAATAGCTGCAGGTTTAGAATCTGTTTTCTCTCAAAGGGTGTCAATCAATAAAAATATCAATTGGATCAATTACCTTTACTATAACCAACAGCGTTTTGTAAAGTTCACCAGGGACGCTACATCAGGACTGCATGCACAGCTAGCGAAGACTAGTTTAATGACCTTGCAGAATAGAATAGCATTAGATATGATTCTAGCTGAGAAAGGCGGAGTTTGCAGGATATTTGGATCTGCCTGCTGTACGTTCATTCCAAATAACACAGCTTCTGATGGGTCGGTGAAAGACAGCTGCAGAAGTGTAAATTTCGTCGGGTGTCGCGGGGAGTCGGACCTGCTGACAGGCATTAAGACTACATATACTGTAAATGGCGAATGTTGGAGCTAATTGTCTTGTTGTTGTAACTTCAGATAAACTTTGGAATTTTGCACAAAGCGATGACTGTGTTTTTGGTCTCCCATCGCTTATACTGGAAGTATGAAAAGGAGGAACGATAATGTACAGAATATAAACAGCAGGCATCTCATTGTCTTATGAGTCAAATGCAAATTTTTAGAAGTAAACAGTAACGAGTAAATCTCTCCCCGTCTCTTTTCTATTAGTTTTGCACCCTCTCAGTCTCAATCATCTCACAGCAACGATATGCATGGAGAAAGAGTTAAAGACGCACACACACACACACACACACTCACACCCCAGACAAGCGCCCAGAATCCACGTCTCCATGACAACTCTGCCGAGCAGGGGCCCCCGCTGTGGGACATGGAATGGGATTCCTCTGCTCGTTATTTCCTCAAATGCTTGCTCGGTCCTCGACTTTACAGAGAGGCGGTCATTATTCTGTCTGAGAGATCTGCCTTGAAATGATGCGTGGGTGGCAGCTGACAGGATTACATAGTGACTGGATGAATAATGTATCTCACAGTTTTGCCTTACATGCGTACGCATACATCGCGCATACAGACGCAACCATGGGGAAAATACAAGAAAGACCGGCTCGAAGCCAAACAAAAACAATTTATGGAACACGAAACTGCTTTGTAAACAAATTTTCCCACCTTGGAAAAGAAAAATGACGACAACGCATGAATAATGGAAGCATGTTGTGCTGCGATCTCTTGAGTGGTTTAGCTATTTGCTGAAATCAAGCACTGCTGTATTGTGCTGTTATTTATCCCTCTACGATGTGAAAACAAGACAGAAAAGTGGGTCTTTAACGCTCATATTCCTCTGCTTGGCATTTAAAGTGAAGTGAATGAATTTAACGTGCGTTTTGAATAAAAACAAAATGCTCAAGATCTGAAAAGTTCATACTCGCTATGAGGTAAATGCTTTCCTCATTTTAGTTTATTCATGACACAGAAAAGCACTCCAAAGTTGAGAAGGGCTAAAGGAATATCTCTCCCCCACACGCGTGTGTGTGTGTGTGTGTGTGTGTGTGTGCGTGCGTGTGTGTGTGTGTGTGTGAGGAAACACTGTGAATCCTCTAATCAAGACACATGGATTTGCAATCAGTGTCTGGCGAGAGACGGGTAATTAAGTCTGGGCCACTTCTGGGCTGCAGCCTAACACACATGCATGCACAAACAGGGGCTCATGCATATGCACACACACACACACACACACACACACACACACACACACACACTTCTTACACTCGTCATTTTAATTACACTCCCAATGAAGGGAGAATACCTGAATGAGATATCAATTATAATTATAAGAGCACGAGGATCCATCTATTCTCGGCCATGCCCCGACACAATCACACTTTCTCCCCTAAAAGGAAACTCATAATTCTCTCACACAAAAGGAAGATTGACATCAAATCCATGTCATGCGGTTCACCAGAGGCAGATAGAGACTTTCTTTGTCCTTCCTTTCCAAATACATACAATCAGGCTTGTATTCACAGCTATCAGCCTTTTTGTGTGTCAGAGTTCTTGTAGCCCACTTGGCTCTCTCATAGTTCACCAGGGTTTCTCCCTGACCCTGTGAACACCGAGAAGACTTGTTTGTGGGAACAAGAGGCAGGGAAGAAAAAAAATAAAATGGGAAAGAGAATGAAGAAAGAAAGAGAGCCTAACTCTCAAACTGCCACCTGGATATTTAAGAGCCCCTCAAAATGGACACAAGCATCCGTATTTCAAGTGAAAATGTCGTCAGTAATAAAACGCTAATTAAAACGTCTCTCATGAGCCTCAAATCTAAGTAAACAATGAGTCAGGGTAACACGTCATGCGTTGCTGAAGTTAAAAAGAGCCCTCAAGGATTTCAACGTGCAGCACAACCAGGCGGCGACCTCCGCGTCTTAAACGCCTTAAGCATTCTTTCTCATGGCCATCAGGCCATCAATCTGATTGTATGCAAGTCTATGAGAACATGGCTCTACTTCTCGCCTGATTTATTACCTCAGTAAACACGAGTTTATGGTCTCTAATGAACATCATGCTGTAGATTTAGTTTCAAGTCTTCTTTAATACAGCATGATGTTCATTTAGAGCAAAATAGTCGATAAAGGGTATGCTTTAGGGCGGGGCTACCTTGTGATTGACAGGTCAGTACTACGGCATTGTCCGGTCTAATAGTTGTCCGTGTTTTCAACCTCTTTTTGACCCTCTCGTGTCACTTCTGGTTGCAAAGAAAACCAAGATGGCGACAGCCAAAATGCAGAATTCGAAGCTTTAAGACGACAGTCCACAAACCAACGGGTGACTTTGCACACTCAGTAATTATATAAAGTCTATGAGCACAACTCAAAGTTTAAAGTTAAAGTTAAAGGTAAAGTTGCAGGAGCTGAGCCTGTAGGTTATACACATCAAGGTGTAAAGTATAAATCAGTTTAACGCCATGTCGTGTAAATAAAACATCATCAGTCACCATTTAAAATCGAGAGGTGCACAAGTTAAACTTGTGAATTCTTTTGGCCTCGATCATTGTGTAGTTAAAATCTGATATCGTGACAGCTCTACTTGTGATACGTATGGCTATAAAAGACAAGACCTGAGTTAAAGCTGTTTGAAATTTAAAAAACGAGTCTGAGAACCGAAATAGCATCAAATAAAGATTCTGCACCGGCTTTACGAGGAACAGGATTGTCAAGAATAGATTAATGGACTTGCGACAGTGAAAACTTAACTTTATGGATTCTTGACGATTGCACTGAATTCATTGCAGGAGGGTTGTGGTCAAATGAAAAGAAAAGAGGGAAGCATGTAATGGGCACACACACACACACACACACACACACACACACACACGCACACACACACACACACACACACTAGTGCGGGTTGGCCAGGAAACTACTCGACATTGTTTTGCATTCTGTTGCTCTCACTCTCCTTCTCTCCCGCTCTCTCACACACACACACATTCTGGAGTTTGATTGAACAATGTAATTAGCTGTAATTAGCACTCATTAAGATTTTTAAAGATCCCTCCTGTCGTGTCAAGTTTGCAGGTGTGTGTCTGACAAAGTGCAACACACACATACAAAGACACACACACAAACATGCATGCACACATACAGACACAACCTCAGCAAGCAACAGCTGTGGCCTCCGTTACCTTTGTTTTTAATACATGTTGACAGGGTTTCTATTTCTGCACCAAATCACTCGTGACGTCTTCGGAAACAGAGTCGATACATTTGCTATGTGAGCCTTGTGGAATATATCCATCCACCTCTCCATTATCTGTAGCTGTCGATGCTGTGCAGGGCTGCGGGACATTGGGTGGGAGGCGGGGTTCACCCTGTACAGGTCGTCAGGGGCATTAAGGAATATATGAATCTATTAAAAGCTTTTCGCTTCTTCACGTCTTGATTTCTTTTAGCTGCATATATTTTGCAGTAATTTGGTATAAAAAATGAAGAGTGAATGTATTTGGACTTTCCTTTTTTTTTATGCTTTATTTTTTTTATGCAACTATTCAAACATCCTTTCCTCCCAATATTTATAATAATATAATTATATGTATTCTATAGACTTTACCATTTTTGCAGCCATAAAAATGGCAGCCTAAATTATTATAGTATTCCATGTGTACAATACATGTTACACTTTATTGATGGTCTTAAAAAAGACTGTACGGTGTAATTATGAAATAGATGTGTGTGTGTGTGTGTGTGTGTGGATGATGAAGTGGGAGTGGAGGGAGGGGTTACTTGAGTAGAGCTTCAGGGCAAACAACATTGTTTTGCACTTTAGAGGCGTCCATGATGCATGTAAAAGCATGTGTGCGCACGCACACACACACACACACACACACACACGCACAGGTCTCTCCATCTCCCTCCGTCATTCCTTTTGAGTGGGAAACCTACCTCTGCAATCACCATGGCGATTGCTGCTCAAGCTGATGACAGTGTTGCTCCGAAAACAAAAAAAGGAATAGTGGAACACACACAAACACGCACTGAAAAGAAAGACACAAACACACACACACACACACACACGTTGCCAGGTTGTTGACAGTGTTCAGTGATGGGATGCCAGATTGGCTGTTATTTCCCCCCCCCCCTTTACAGATCTCAAGGCTCTAGAAGCTTCGAATGAACAAGCAAATTGGATTAAAAAGACACAATTGAAAGGAAGCAATGAGGGCTCCACTATGACAGAGAGAGAAAATATGTGAAGCAGAGGAGGCCAAAATTGCAGCATCATGGATAAATGTAGATAATGAAGTATCCTAATGAAGCTGATCTTGATCCAAAGTATTTGAATATTAAATATCTGTGAATAATGTTTATGTTCTAATCCAGCTGCACGGTGCAGGCTAACACTAAAGTAAGTATTGTCTTATTTGTACCCTGCATCCCAGCTTTCCGCTTAGGCAGTGTTTTGTAACATATCTGTGCAGGCTGGCCTCAGTGTGGAACCGTTTTTGGGCCAAACAGCAGCACTTCAGAGATGTGGTGCACCTCTGAAGTGCCTCTGTCACTAAAATAGAGGCAAAGCAATTCTTTCAAACTGAAAACTCGCTCCCTGTCGGAGTGGATGCCTGTCTTGAAGCGGCTAGCCAGCTGTTTGTTTGTGCTGCTTTGTGGATCACTTACTTTAAGAAGCACAGAGGGGCATCTCTGACTGCTGGGACAGCTGGAGCGCATCGGTTTGGAATAAATAAAGGTCTGGTATTGGACAGGCTTGGATACTGTTCAGTTCAAAATGCTGCCATGACAATAATCTCGTCACTCGGCTTCGGTCTACCTCATCTTTATGCAAAAACAATGTTTTAAATGCTGATTGGCAAACATTTACGTCTGACTAGAACCTTTCAAATCCTGAATGTCACATTACTTTGTAAGTTCGCACAAGAAGAAAAAAAATGATTTATGTGTTGATGCGAGTGCGGTTTCATGCGTCTTGTCATTTATCTAAAGCAGTGATTCTCAAACAAGGGGAGCGATGACAAATTGAAGACAAAGCGCAGCAATGATTTGTCCTTACATAAATGTTTTAGTCCCTGTGGCTGAAGAAAGGATGGATAACTCATATTTAACAGTTACATATTAACAACTACAGGTCTCTCTCTGCATTGATCTTGATGTGTTATGCGTGCTATATTATTGAGAGTAAATTCAGTCTTATTTTGACAAAATCCAAACACAACTATTTGTGCTCAATTATTTCTAACCAAAGCACTTTCAGATTCAGACTCTGTCAAAGTCTGTTTTGCAGTGATATGCTCTTACTTTTTCTGACAACTGGTAGAACAACAACAACAAAGTTATGTTAAAGTATAAACAGGCTAACATCAAGGAAACAGATATTGTAATCTTTAGCATTGCTGCAGAGGACAGGCTGCCTAAAAAGCCTGTATACACGATGGATGTGTTTGTATGTGTAAGAATACCCTTGAGTGTGTGTGGGAGTGTTTTTGTGTACGTGTAATTGTATATGTTCATTAAAAAAAAAAAAACTGTAGGTGTGCACTGTTCCTCAGTTTAGTACCCCCGGAAAAAGATGTTAGGGAACATTGATACTGCTTCAGCCTCTCTAATTACCGAGCAGCAGAGAGTCTTCCAGACAGAAAATGTACAAAGTTCTTGGAGAATGTAGTGTGTACTCACTTAAAAAGGATGAGTTTTGTGTTTAATCCTCTTCATAATGTTTCTATAATAATGAGCTGCAATGTGCCACTCTTTACTCATTTGCTGTGACCATCGATCAACATTGGAGCACACTCCCAGCTGTGGGCACACCTACGACTCACCCGAGAGCTTTTTCCGAGCGACTGCCCAATGATCCGACCACCTCTCCGAGGGTGCAGTAGGCCTGGCCCAGGAAGTCCTGCGGAGTTAGAGAAAGAGAGAGGGAGGCTTTTAAAACGCACATAAAATTAAATTCATAAAATTAAAAAAATGGACATAAAAAGGCCCCTGTCCCTGATCTCATCTCCATGTTCCCTATTGACGGATAATACTGCCGGGTAGATTGAGCCCCACTCTGCTCCCTTACCACTTTCCTGGTAGATTAAGTTGCCATCCCATAATGAAACTTCACAGCTGGCAGAGACGCAAAGGCAGTGAGATGGAGAGAAGAGTATACGCACACAAAATGTGTGTGCATCGGTCCTGGAGACAGCTGCAGACTAAATGTGTACGCATGACCATGTGGGATTCATAAAATGTTAGTCTGTCTGCGCAAAACGATGGCAGCCTTCAAAATAAAAGTTCGGAACACAACTTCTGTAACAGTACGGCAGGTCGCTCCCTCTAATTGTATAGAAGCTGTTACAGAAAACCTGCCACCTCGATCCCGGTTTCACCAGGGGGCACGCTGTTGAGACCGTTCGTCTTATTGGACGCCGTCTCTAATATCTGACTGGAGCCGCTCCGAGCGGCACTAAGGCAACGGATTCTCTTTGCTCCGTTGATTAGAAAATTGGGTTATTCTGGCTGTACAGCCATCCATCTAGCCTTCTCCGTGTCAACCCGTCTACCTCATTGAACCCATCAGTGTTGCACAGATACGGTCACATGACTCTCCTTTGCCATAAACAAATTTGTGTTGGCCACTAGTGCTGAAATAACAATGGAAAATTATATTTTTCATGATATTTTCCACTGTTTATGATGTAGAGGCTGTGCAGTAAAGTCCCAAATCGCCTAGCAACCGTGGCTGTTGCCAGCGTGAGGTCCATCGGAGATTTGGCTGTGAGCAAGTAATGGCTAAATATACAACAGCGTGGGCTAAAAAAAGATTTAATAAGAAAGAAAGATAGCTGTGTGTGGGTGCAGCTCCATTCAGTAATGTTCTGGTAAAATCAACAGTTTGATAAGACGGAGATCTGCGGCGGAGGAGGAGGAGGATAAAACATTGGATATGGATACTATGGAGATGATGCTGGGAGCTCAGTGCTTCTCATCCATGAGCTGGAGAAGTTTCATGCCGAGATTTTCAAAATCAATACGACAATATTGGAAAAAACTTCTCTGAGAAACCCGCAGGTTTTTTCAGAAGGTAAGTGGTCCATAATGATCAATTGATAATCAATTAAAGAGATTAAATACAAAAGTTTCCTGCTGGAGGATAAACACATCTTCACAACCTGGCAACCCAAGAGTCAGCCTGTCTATCATATCATATAGAGATATACAGGAAATGAGTGAGATCTCATGATCAGGACCGTGTGCGTGTGGTTTTTCCCCGTTCTCACCCGGTTCCCAGGTGTTCCCCTGCAGCCTACGGCTCCCACGTTCAAAACACCATCTAATGGATTGGCTCTCTAGCCCCCCACTCCCCCACCCCCTTCCGGAGACCTGCATGGTACGCTGCCTCCGAGCCAACATGCCTGTCTCTTCTTGTATGAGATTATTGATCGCAAGAAAGTGAGGCAAAGGTAGAAGCAGATGGGGGGGGGGGGAATGGAGAGATCAAGATAGAGAGAAAGTGAGAGAACAAGGGTACGGCAATGAAATAAAAGGAAAAGGTGACAGACTGCCACGGCAAGAGGGAGAGACAAGAAACAGAGACGGGAAAAGCACAAGAGGGATGGATTGCATCCAGAGAGACAACAAAGCCACAGACGAGGAGAGAGAAAATCCTGAGGGGAAACTAAGAGGGACTAAATCTGCTTTGCGAGTGTTTCTCACTGTAGTATTCAATTTATTTCATACAGTTACTGACAAATAAATGACAGCTGTGCATTTAATGGCTTTCATAGAGCTATTTTAAAACCACAACTAAAAAAAACAACAACAAAACAACAACGAAATTTTGACGTAAGCTCCAAATGAGCTATTGTTGGAGGTAGATACCAATCAGTGACCAGGACACAGCCTTGCAGCTCCATTATATTATCAACGTCATAATGATTTAAAACGCTAAATAACTATCTTTTCTTTCCCTTTCCTTGATACTGCATGTAAATGCCACATTTCTATGCTGAGGGTAGATTAACTACATCTATACGCCCCACGATTTCAACCGTTGTGCTGGTTAGGAGCTCAGAGACTTGATGGTTTTTAATGTTAACATGAAACACCACTACTTTGATTCTGCACTGAAACCTACATGATGTTAAATACTGTAAGATTCCCTTTAAAACAGAATGTGCAGAAAGATATCATATGTTTCACTTACTCAGCTGATATATTACTTAAAGGTGCAGTGTCTTCTACCGGTGAGGTTGCAGGTTGCAACCGACTCAAACTTCTCCGTGTGCCAAAGCGTGTAGCACGACTACAATGGCTGACGCAAGAAATGTAAAAAACGCAGAGGGCACTAACTAGGGTCAGTGTTTGGTTTGTCCGTTCTGGGCTACTGTAGAAACATGGCGACCGGCTCAATGGAGACGACGCGCTCTGTATGTCGATATGAACGCCACATTCTAAGGTAATAAAAACACAACCATTTTTATTTTGTAGGTGAACATACACTAAAGACAAATATTTAGAAATATTATATTAAATTTATGCCAATAGATCGTCCTAAATACTACACACTGTTCCTTTAAGTAAGTCCCCCCTTGGACAGACGGACATTAGCATTGTAGCATTATCATTCGTGTCTGAGTGCTGTTCTATCACGTTACATTCTGAAAACTATTAAAAAAATAACTTGCACAACTTGGAAGGAAAGTCTTCTATGTATTAGTCTTTAATATGACTGTAGGCTTTTAAAATTTGGACTGAAACATGCTCAAATGTATCCTAATCTTAAAACCTCAAGTATATGTCGTATGATACCGGTGGGGTCAGACACTGAAGAGCAAACACTGGTAAGAGTGTTGAGGGCTGGAGCGGGACACCTCAGAACGTGAGTCCCCATCTGCCGCTCTGCTCAGAGGGGACACTGGGACACAAAAGTCAAGAGTGTGTAACTCATTTCAGGAGTTTTCCACAGACACAAAGCTGCTGAATACAGGGAGGAAGCAAAGCCTGATAGCACACCGGCTATTACAGACAGTGAAGCTATAAATGTAAATGTCCAGATAACGGTCGGAGATTATGAGCAGAAAAGACAGCTGTTAATGCTGTTGTATGATACTTTATTGCCTCCCATCATTTTTATTGTTGCAACGATTTCCTTTTATCAGACAGTCCAGGTCAGTATTGACCGTTGCTGCGGCAATCACCTGCCCAAACATGTCTCAGATACTGCTGGAAAGCCGGTTTCATGAAAACAGATGTGCACACAAGATTACAGACGAGTACGGACCGTCAGGATACACAAACAGTTCAGTGAATGGACAGAAGTTAATCATTTAAACAGTCACTTCCCCTGTTATTGTACGACAAAGGAACAATAAAAGACAAAGGAAAAGTTAGACTTTTTGGAAAATATGCTGATTTGATTTGTTGCCGGGAGTTAGATGAGAGGACCGAGTATGAAGTACGATGCTCCCGCCAGCTCTACATTACCGAGGAAATCCTTCAACGGCACGACCGCTGACTGTCTGAACTACAATCCCCACAGTTCAGTAGGCAGGACACAGCCATTACTGACTAAAGTTATCACATTGTTGTTCCTAATTACCACTATGCTAATCACTGCTATCAGTGTGAAAAGCAGGGTGGACAGGGGCTATCGGTGTTTATTTCATTTCGAGATGAACCACCGGGCCGCTCAGGGAATGTGCTATTATTATTACAGTAGAGGATAAACACACTCATTGTAAGGGCCAGATTGCTGTTATGTGGCTGAAATGAGGCTAATGGGAGGTAATAACAAGGACAGCAATCAGGCTCACACAAACACTCACTCACACCGAATTAAAATCAGCAAAAGTGGGGAGTGACGAAAAAATAAACGCAATCGTACATGTCACATTGCACGCACCAAAAAAAAAAAAAAAAAAAAAAGCTTTGAGCACTCACGTGTTTGGACAGGTTGGCGCTCTTGGAGTCAACATCGTACCTGTGGAAAAATGGAAAAGAGAGCGGAGAGTGAGTGCATTAGAAGAGATGGATGGTGACAGGAGCTCAGCTGCGAATGCGACAGGGATTACAGGCTGAGTAAATCAGTAATGGGGCCAAGCAGCTTGTCACCGACGATCTCGCCGGAGGCTCTGGGTATTTCACTTTCCCAGCATCACAGGCTCCAAGGCATCCTCCATTAAAGTGACGCTAAATGCACTAATTAGCAGTGATACATACATGTGAGTGAGGCAACGGAGAGAAATATTGTGCCAGTGAGTAAACAAGTGTCTGTCAGGGTTTCCGTCTCGGCGTATTAGCGTGTCTCTCAGTGGGCTATCGCGTTATTTGTTGACGCATGTTGGAATATTATTCCTGCATTTTATTCCTCCACTCCACCTGCAGGTGTCTCGCGACACACGATGCATGCGATGATGCGTCCGGACATGGCGCCTCCAGTGCAGAGGCTACGCTCCAAAGAATGGGAAGCAATCAGACAAGCCGTTCACTCAGTGAGTGAGGTCAGGGTAAGGAGCTAGGGAAGGCCTTAGTTCAATGAGTGTCCTCACAAAGATAGAAGTACAGTGATATGTGTGTGTGTGTGTGTGTGTGTGTGTGTGTGTTGTGCATGGGGTAATTAGGATTCTAGATGAATCTAAATCTGAAGCATGACTGAGTATTCAAACACAATCACATTATGTCTTATCATCAGCGTCTGTGGCTTTTTCAGCTGTCAGCGTGTTCAACTGGACAAACCATTAAGACGGTCATCCACACATGTGTCCCTACTGACTCGGACAAACAGACAAATACCCTACTTTCTATGTAAACTTGTCAAATCAAGACACCCTGTTTCACTGTAATTGTATAAAGCTGAGGGGGCGGAAATAAATAATAATAATACAAATAAATCCCATGTTACTCATTCATGGCTCTGCTCCTTGTGAAGAAACAAAAGCCTAAAGCTGGCAGCCTTGTGGGGCTGTACACAAACACAGCTAAATTAGCTCAGATTAGCATGCTGACTCGCTCGCCATGATAATGTTAGCATGTTGCCAGAAGAAAATTAAATAATACGCAGATCGCGTAGGTGTAAGGCTAACCTGGAGGATGTAGTTTCTTATATGACATATTCATCCTCACGTTTATAAATATAGTATGTGTGATATTTAAAAGTATGGCGATTGTATTACTCTCTGTCAATGTACTTTATTGAACTGTTAAGTGTTGATGTTTAATCCCCATGTTTTTTTTGGGGATGAACCACACCTGCCACGATAGAGCTTGTTTGCCTATGGTGTATAAATTATGGATATTATTAGATATTTTGATGTCACAAATATCCGAGGAGGATAGAAACGTAGTCATTTATCATTTTTTTGCGGCATGTGTGTACTAAGTGTGCAGGCATTAGCTTTCTTTGCAGAATGTCAATGTTAACAGTCTTATTTGAGCACGTTAGCATGCTAATATTTTAGCACAAAACACACAGCTGAGGCTGATGGAAATGATATTAGTATTATACAGCGTGAACGATTGACCTGATGATGGTGCTATAGATGAAAGGGAGGGAAAGACGTTTTTACAACTCCTCCTCTAAAGAACATGAATTTCAAAATTTTCATGGCAACGCATCTAATAGTTGTTGAGATATTGCAATACAAATCAAAAATGTCAACGTCATGGTGGCACTGAAACGGTAGAGGATCACCAGAGTAGTAGAATGACTGTATGCTACACTGTGCTGAAATACGTATCCTGACTATAAATGGCGATGCAGGCTTGCAGAGAGGTGCATTACACACGGTGCAGTCTCACAATTCACATTCAGAGGACACACTGTAGTATTTCATAACATCTTCACACAGATCCCATCTTCGCGGCCCTGAGGGAGGAGACGTTCTTTCATCTGCCCTCGTCTCAGACCGTGTTTCCCTCTGCCGGCTATCTGCGGCTGTTGGACATGTCAGCAAGAGCGAGGAGCACACGTGTGCGGGACACCAACGCACTCAAACGGGCGGACAAAAAGCCAGGGCGCCGTTTTGTTCCTCAGATGCTCACATCCATTCAGAGAACCACTCAAGAGACCGCGGGCACAGCGACATGTATTCATACATTTATGCAGCAACCTAAACAAACGAGAAGGCATAGAAAGTCACGACGCCCTGACATCTCCTGAGCATGAGAATGCCACAGCACCACTAGGGAAGTGTGTTCCCACTAGGGAAGTGTGTGCGTCTTGTGTGTGTCGTTACAGGACACGTAAATAAGCACACACACACACACACACACACACACACACACACACACACACACACACACACACATGCACACACACGGGGGATATGATAAAAATACATAGATGGTATAAAACACATTAAAGTGTTGACAGCATCCAAACAGGGCTCTTCATAGCAGCACCTGGAAGTGATTCAGAGGATCAGAGCAGCTCTAAACTTTTTTTTTTTAATCATAGTTGGAATCATAAAGTTAAACAACATAACCGGTAGTAATGTGTGCTGATGTATACCGAGTCGTAACACGGCGCTGTACGTGGAAGTGGTGCAGGCAGAGCGGAGATGATGACGATGGGTTAAAAGCTCCTCTCTCCCTGAAGGAACTCTGTCCGCTCCTATATCACACTTGCTGCCAGCCGCCCCTGGAACCCCTCCCCCAGGTTGCTATGGTTACCATGGCGAAACCGCACACATAAGCACGAGCGGTGCGCCCCCGGCTTCGCTTTTTGCCTTGGAGAGGGTCTGTCCACGTGGCCGGCTGACACGTCTCTTTTGAGATGACAATACAAGGATGTGTTGTGACAGAGCAACCAGCTGAGATACTGAAACACTAGCACAGGCATGGGGGAAAAACATGGCTTCTACGTGCACTAAGAGACACCATACGTTGATCCACTGACTCAGGAAATCCAGCCAATTGACCTCCTTTTACCCCCCATATTTGTTTTCACTGTAATTTAAACAGTGTGATGGCCAGAGAGGTGGCAAGATGCATGAAAATAGCACAGCCACATGAGCGGTAATCAAGGTGGATCACTGAGTCGGTCATCAAAGTGTAGAGCAAGAAAGTTGTGTGCACACCACTATTTTATTTCCCCCAGAAACCGGCATGATGCATTCACAGTAGTGCAGATACACACGCATGCTATTAGACCAGGACCAATGCTAATACAGCAACAGTAAATTAGGGACACACACACACACACACACGACATCTACAGAAACTCGTCTTCAGAGTCTAACTTTCAGATCCCAGTTGGGTTGCCAACGTGGCTCCCTGGATCATAGATTATAACATAATTAGTCTCCATCTAATAAAATAAAGCCACTGAAATCCTCTCTGTAATTCAATGAGAAATGTGATCTGAGAGCAAATTGAGAAAGAGAATCCCTTCACCTAAAAGAAGGCCTGATGACGCTAACGACCAACTGTCTCCTACAGAGAGCATCTTATGCCTCTGTGCATGGGAACGCTATTATTATAGAAGAGCTTATAACAGGTGCATTTATAATATATAACGTTATGTGCTACAGTGCTCACAAGGTGGTTTCCTCCACAGATACAAGCCCATACCGATATATATATACGTGTATTCTTTAGGCCACGAACAGATGCAGAGCAGGCTCATACTTTGAAACTCAGCACAATTTGCAATTCAGGGAACAGAGTGCTTTATTACTTTACTAATTCAGAGAATGTACTTAGCAGTAGGCATGCCAATTCCACAGTCTGCCAAATATCAGTAAGAGTGATATTGGACGGATACCAATACTGCTTTTGAATTTGCCATCAACCAATATAATGAGCGCAGCAATGCATCATAACAGATGAAGCTGTCTCAGTGATGTACTATGATAAACTTCTGTGTAATAAGTCGCTCTGAGTTAGGAAGATTTGTCAGTGTATAACTTTTGAAAACAACTTTTAAATCTACATTAAAGCACTAAATAATGAGTGTGTTCAATTATCTTCTTTCTTCAGTACATTTCTGTATCAAATTAAGCCCTTGTTCCTGTAATTCAGTGGTTCTCAAACTGTGGGGCGCGCTCCTCTAGTGGGGCGCGGTGGTATTACAGGTGGGGCGCAGGGGGAAATGCAGAATTATTATTTTTTTTTTTTGTTAAAGTAATTAATAAAGTATGGAAGCCCGTTTCCGCCACTGTGAGGAAAAATTACAGATCCTGTAAGTCATTATAATGAGATACTATCTCAAAATAATGACTTAGCATCTCATAATTATGACTTACTATCTCATAATTATGAGATATGTATCTCATTATTACGAGATAGTATCTCATTTTTATGAGATATGCACAGGTTGGACGTTATTGTTGAAAACATATGCAGTGTAAAACTCTTTATAGCCAAATATTTGAACTTGTTTTGTTTAGTTTTTCACAGGTTGCACTTTGTTATCTTGAAAAGATGTTTAGTGCAAAACACGTTAATTGCAGGCAATTGCAATAAGCAATTTTTTTGCCAAATTGTAGTTCTTTTTTGCACAGATATAACTTTATTTGCATTGTTCTAACAAAGTGATTGCACATTTTATTTGTTTTTGTCTGATGGAGCAATCTGGTTTACTTAAAAGTGATTGCAATTTTCTTTATTCTATTATTTGAAAAAGCACAGATGGAGGAGTCACAAAATGTTATTTCAATAAAAATTCAACGTAGACCATTTTGTTACAATTTTGTTGGGGTATGAACATTTTTCTTCCTCCAAAGTGGGGCGCGACAGAAAAAGTTTGAGAACCACTGCTGTAATTGTTATATAATAAGCCTTTATTAGGTGGTATCAATTAATAGTAAGTGTCACATGCATTATGCGATCTACTTAATCTTCTCTTGGTGAAATTAAGTTAATTAGAGTTGAGTAGATAACGGTGTTGCTCGCCAACGACTATCCAGTAAAGAGATACAAATCTAAGATAAAACAGCCATATTTGTAGCACTAGAATCAAATAGTTATGGAATCTAATAATTTTCACATTTTGCAGGTGACATCTGGAGCCTCACTGAGGTTTAATGGAAGCCTATTTTAGGAAGTAATGAGGTGAAAGAGATGTTTTCTAGAAGAGGCTTCCAACATTTGAGTTAACCAAAGATCATCTCTTGAACCTTAAATGCTATTTGACCTTTACAATGTCTGGTGCCAGAACAAGAATTGATTCCAGCAAATATTAATACCAGAATGACGTACACGTACACACACACACACACACACACACACACACACACACACACACACACACACACACACACACACAGGTGTCGGCGTTACTTACAAGTCAAATCGCAGGTTCTGTCGCTCCTCAAAGAAGTAGTCCAAAATGAATTTCCGCACAAAGTCTGGGTTTAGCGTGTTGTCAATCACCTCTGTTCTCCCAAACTACACAGAGAAAGGAAGACGGATAAGAATACCTTTTGGGAAAACCACAGTTTCTTCAACATATCTCTGTATTTCGAAATGTTGGGAACACAAAAGAATGTCAGTTTGATGACCCAAATCTTCACAATCTATGCAGATGTCCACGTTGATATGAAACCGTTTATCTGAAGGTTTAATATTTCTGCAGCTCGCCGAGCCTTAAAACTCAGAACTCATAACTGATCACTCTTCAGGTGACACGTCAGGGCAGCGGCTGGTTCCGGAAGATTATCGGCGGCTACAGAGTAATGAATGCAGAGCTGATGCGGTATCAAGCCAATGGGGATCAGGGAGGTTTCCGCTTTGGCATTTGTTTATAATACATGCAGATGATGGGCTACTCAGAACTCTGAATAACTGGGGATGATTGTAGGTGCAACATTTGCCCCCTCATTTAGATTCATGAATATTCACTTATAAACAAGCTGTCGGTACTCGTTGTGTCTGCGAGCACAAAAGCGGGCTTACCGATCAGAAGAAGTTCATGTAAGTGAATGAAATTGACCAGAACTTCAATAACACTATTACTTCATAGTATCTACAGCTTCCACGATGGCATGACTGAAGCTAAACTAACCAGCTCCAGTTGTACATTATGAGACTACAACACGTCATCATGCCGACTAGTTCGCCTCACGGCCGCATTGTGTATGATCGCGATCATGTGACCGTGGTGCAGTTCATTTATAGCCCAACTAGCTTTTTGCTTCTGCCCCATCGCATTCACACTTCAAAAACCCTAAAAGTGGTGTTCATCTGTGTCTATTATTTTGCTGAACCAAACGTGTACGTATCATAAACTTGCGTTTGCCACAGAGCTTATTGTTAGCAATAATCAAAAAATCAAAAGGAAAAATCCCAATGGCTTTTTTGTCGACTGCTAACTTTTCCGTGTGTTGGACTACAAAAATACATCACTGCAGCATTCTATATTGCAAATATTAATGTGACACATTTTAAAGATGTGTTCAAATATTCAATGTATGTTTCCCTGAGTCAATACAGTGTGTTGAATGCAGCCACCTCCCGTTTATTGCTGTTACACTGCTTAAAACCTATGACCTCAAATTTGCAAGCAAGACAGTTTTGCCCCGACCAATGAGGAGCCTGGGAGCGTACGAATGACCCCTCAGCATGTTAGCGCGGCGACATTAGCATTTACCTCAAAGCGCCGCCGTGCACAAGCACAGCCTTACGGCGCTGCTAGCATAGCTGTAGCCTCTTGTTGTACCGTAGCTAGCCAACTGATGAGTGAATAGAATGTAAAGGCTGCAGAGAAGCAACAGTGGAGTCTGTTGTTGTCTCTGTTTGTGCTGAAATGACGCATTTTGGATGAAGACTGGTGAGGCGACATACTGTGATACATACTCCTCTGTAGTTCTCACCTCTCTCCACTCCTTGTTGCCCATGCCTTGTGCGTAGAGAACACAAACTGTGAAGAACAGACACACGTGACATTAAAGATCATTAACTGTGCATGCTAAAAGTCCTCAAAACTTTCTCAATTATTCATATACTGGACCTAACAACTAGCTGCCTATTAGCGCAATAGGATTCTTCTTTATGACATATATATTTCTGACTGGCAGCTAGGATAACTAAGGGAAGCATAAAGGAACATTACTCATAAAAACACCAAGTAAATAAATAAAAAAACAAACTCAAATGTCACGGTATTTATTGCCTCCATTAGAGCATGACTAACAAGCCATAAATGCATGAATTAGAAACGACAGTACATCAAAAGCACCTAATAGTTGTATTCATGAAGCCCAAACATATTCCCCGTCTTCAGATGGTGAAAGACATCATTACAGCACATTATGCAATTTCCCCCAAACGAGACAATTCACTAAAAGGCAAATTACTGAGCTCACTCATCATACACTTCATTACAGGAGGCCCTTTGATGTTCTTCTCCGATAAGTGACATATCAATGGGCGTGCACGCACACGCACACAGACACACACACACACACACACACACACACACACAGATCTTCCTTCTTATTTCTGGGGTCTGATAGAAACTATATTTTAGGGAACAGACAGATTTAAACCGATAATATAAAAGAAAACTTCTTCATGGTTTCTTCATATCTTGAAGGGCTTTACGTCTCTATCCCACTTGTACCAAACGTCTTGCTTTTCTTTTTGGATCACTGCTCTTTACATTTAAAGGTTGTTTTTTTCCACCAGCGAGTGATCTCTATATTTCCAGTGTCTCAGACCTTCTCTTTTTTTTTTTCCTCATCCCTTCCACCTCCTTGATCTTTACTCCTGTCGGGCTGGTTCACATAAGGAGACCGAAGTCGGCGTGCTCAGCATAACATCAAGTGCTACTCAGCGAAAGAGTCAATGTATGGGTAAAGCCTGAGCTGCCTCCTCCTCCTCCTCCTCCACATCATCCTCATCATGTGAATCACTGTCATTCTCGTCATCGGGTTCATCACTGTCATCATCACCTTGAGTCCTTTTTAACCCATGCTTCTGTGAATGTGCTGACGTACTACGTTCTTTAAAAGCAGTGTGTGTGTGTGTGTGTGTGTGTGTGTTGTGTGTGTGTGTGGTGGGTCATAGTACCACCGAAAGTCATCCTGACATCATAATCTCAAATAAACACCTCAATACGACAAATATCCTCTTCATAATAATGATGATATTATCTTATTTTTTGACTTCTAACATTTACAAACCACTCAACACACCACAAAACTCTCTTAAAGGAATAGCCCAACATTTGGGGACAAATCCTTATTCGAGCAAAGAAAGTAATGTGCTGGATACGAAGTATAGGAAAGTATAAAGCTACTTGTTGTGTTGTGTAGAAGCTAATTTATCAGTTCACTTACAGATAAAGCTGAGTTTTCCGATGTGCGTCATCACAGCCAAACAGATCCCAGACAATGAAGCTGACCTTTGCATTATTCCGACTAGTCTTTATATTTAGGAGACAATAACGTCAACAACGACACTTTCACCCGCCTCCCATCTTCATCATTGATTGTCCCTGCTGTTCAGAGGGTGAGATTGGCGCGTCCTCTACCCGCTGACTGCTACTTGCGTTAATAGAGCCTGGGTGCGGTACACAGTGTTCACCCTCTTTAGGGTCTAGTGCAGGGGTTCTTAACCTTTTTGACCTCGGGGCCCAACTTTTCAAGTACAAAGTGTCCCGGGGCCCATTCAAATATTAACACTATTAGTTTAACTAATTGATCTCACTCTTGGTTTGATTTGTATTCAATAACTATATTGTTACCTGTTCAACTCCACCCCTATTTTGGAGCAAAACCGCCTAAAATGACATACCCAAATTAAAATGGCTGTAGCTTCTGAACCACTGTGACTATATGCATCAAAAGTGTCAGAAAACCTGTAGGTCATATAGAAACAGAGCAGTGGGCCTTTGGAGTAGGTAAAAATTGAAGATTTTTGTCCGCATAAAATAAAAAAGTATCTTTCAGTATAAATAACTGCCTGTGGCTGTATCTGTACAGGTAAAGGACAGTATAGGGCTGTAACTACACTATCAGTGAACAACTGCCTCAAATTTGAAGAAGATTGGACAAAGTATGACCATTCTACAGTGTTTCTTCCATGAAGAGATCCAGGCGGAGCTCTAAAAGGATATTTGGAGACCCAAATGGACACATGGTAACCAAATGATATTCTGACACACTAAAGGTGTTTCTCCCTTTATATTTTGATATTATATTATTTTCCTTTTATATATATTTATATATATATGGTCGAAGACTTGGTGTGTGAGTAGTGGACTTGCTGTGCGTAATGGCTGCGACCGAGCGCACGATCGAGTATGCGGGTAGCTCAGTTACGCAAGGTCATACGTTGGTTGACGGCTTATTAGAAGAGGAAGATAAGGTTTCTACTTTAAGTACCAGTGTTTTCTGAAGCCACTAGCTCCATGGTAACATCCGCTAGCACATTGTTGGGTCTGTAATGTGTCTTTTTCAGTCGAAATGCTGCAAGATCCGACTTACAGCGGTTATGGCGACTTTGGACAGTGTGTGTTTGGGCTCCTTTTGTGAAAAATCCATAAGAAATTAAAGAAAATCGATGATTTCTTTGCAAAGATGAGGGTTTTGGGCATGCTGGGATACCAAACACGGCCATGTTGACGTATTTTGCGCAAGCAAGCCGTAGGAACGGAACGGAAGGGGAGGGGATCGAGGACGCCGGCGTCCTCGCGGAGTTGAACAGGCAAAACCCTTGTCAAATAAATGAGATGATACAACAACTGACTGACGCATTACCGCCACCAGGTGGTGGGAAGCTATATTGTAACTGAGCGTCTCATGGAGAACAGTAATATCTCTGGTGTCTTCAATTGATAACCCATTATTCGAATGATTTTAAGCTGCTGGGAGAGGAGAGGAGGAGAACTACCAACGATTCTGTGAATCTATAGAGAGAAGCTTCTTCATTTGGCCTCATGCATTAGTCAGACTCGCCTCCAGCCCTTCTCACGCATTTAGTGAAGAAAAACAACACCTAACACACACAAGAAGTGACTCACAACTTCACATGGCAAAACAAAAGACCTTCTATTGGTCCTTTATTCATTGCTCCATCCCTTAGTTGCTTCTTTGACACTTGTTCTATACTTTTTCAAACCTTCCTTCTTGCCCCTCTTGTCTATCCTTACTTTCTCCTTTTGTGATTTTGGGGAACGATAAAGAGCCACGATCTTCTGCTATCCCATCTAACAGTCATGCACTGATAGAAACACACAACAAGACAGGTGGTGGGTCTTACTTGGGTCTGATTTGGAGAAGGTGTCCCTGTCCAGCAGGTTTCTGTGGAGACACAAAGGGGGAAAGCAGTCACAAACACAGATTCCTTGTGTGAGAGGGGAAAAGAAAACATGTCCAAACATGGCACTGAATGCGTTTTTAACACACTGACTATTTATGTACTCTTTTGGCAACGAGTCAGCACGATAGCATCACGCTCTGTTTACAGTAATTCTGTGAAACTCTTGTCCGAGGTGTGAGAATACACAAAAAATATCTGAAATACTGGATGTACCGCAGCATTAGCCACAAGGAGCTTTCTCTCCACAGCATCTCGATTCCCGCAGTGAATTGTTTTTTCGGTTAAACCCGACACGAGGAGACAAACTGAGCTACATGTCCAGGCTCCACGTGCACCTCCGATTTTTATGGCTCCTAATTTCATGCTTGAAAAACACTATGTCTAAGATCCCGCTCTCTACAGTGGGATACTGCGTCTTCACTTTCAGCAGAGATGGACTTCAAGGAAACCGTGACAAATTCATGTTCCCCAAGAAGAGGAAGGAAACTAAAAGGCCTGATGTGAAAGTGGCATAAAACCTTATCATTAATTCAGATTTGTGAATAATGAGATGAATGACGGTGGTGGTGATGATGATGATGGCACCTAATGGTCCAGAGAGGAGAGGAGAGATTGGGATCGCTAACTCGTCAATGAGGTTAAATCACTTGAGCGTGTTAAGGGCCTCGACGACAATTAAGATCTACTCTACCCGATCTGGCCTTTCATCGATTTAAAAGGTGCACTGGTGTTTCCGGGTTTGCGGAGGAGACATGGAAATGTGGGTAATGCTTCCAGTCATCCTTTGAATCCCGGGGATTGTGAAAAGCCGTCAGAGAAAGCCCCCGAAACCTGGAGAGAGCCCAGGCAGCGAGCTGGTTTTCAGTGACAGCCTCTCTGTCTGCAGTCATTTTCTGCTCCTCGGCTCACTCTCAGTTATCTCTATACCTCTCACTCTTCCTCACGTGAACGCATCAACACCACCTGCTGTACGGCATTTCCTTCTCTGTCTCTCTCTCGTGTTTGTCACCTCTGGTATCCGCCCAGCCCCTCATCAGTTCACTCGCTCCTCATATCAAATGTATGTCAAGGAACTTTGCACAACGATTTGCCGTCAAGACAAAACTTTTTAAGCATTTTAAGCCGTTGTTTGTTGCATTTTGGCTCAGGTTACATGTTCCAGGTCACTACAGTGTTTCCTCCCATAATGCAAAGATGCACAGCGGGTGCACTGCGGACTCAACATCACCCGTAGGTGTTTGCCTACTGTGTAATGAGTCCTCAGCAACCAAAAACCACAGATGGACACAATAATCCAGTTTAGATGTGCTAAACCTTTCCGTTCATACTACTGTTTACGCGCTTTAAAGCTTAGCCTGACTGATGGCTAAAGCTGTGCAAACCAGCATGGTAAACTCATGTGACTTGGCATTATCTTTGTCAGACATTACTTAATTGGTCCAACAGGTGTGGGATGCTGTTGCCTAGTGACAGCGGAATCAAGTGGAATTTAAAAGACTAGTGCAGAGCCCGCTGAAAAGGTGCCTGCTCCAAAAGGTTGCCGATCGGCTGACCTCTAGTGGTTTGGCTCATCCAAACAACTTCAACTTCTTCTTCGGGTCCAATACGACTCACCCGGGGAGTGTGAAGTCGATCGCATGAACGTTTGTCGATAAAGATACTTTTAAATACGTCCCGTAGATCTTCAGTCTCTCTTCCGTCATCTGTTCTGCACCATGTGGCCCCATGTGCCCCCCCCCCCCCAGTCGGAGG
The DNA here is from genome assembly GCF_004355925.1 of Anarrhichthys ocellatus. Lineage (NCBI taxonomy): Eukaryota > Metazoa > Chordata > Actinopteri > Perciformes > Anarhichadidae > Anarrhichthys > Anarrhichthys ocellatus. The sequence continues at coordinate 1,791,420 of NW_022280063.1, read as the reverse complement.
TACAGTTTGGGAAAATAAGTTAAAATGCACTTTCTCCCTTCGAGAGGAAATGTGAGGCTCCACGCTCTCTAACCGGCTGCTGCTCGAAGCACATCACACATGGTGGCACTCCGAATGGGCTCCTGGGCTCCCCCTGCACACGAGCTGTGTGTTTCTGTGTGTGTGTGTGTGTGGTGTGTGTGTGTGTGAGTGAGACACATTTTCAGGATTTCCACTTCAGAGGATAATGTGAATGAGTCATGGCTCTCTCTCTCTCTCTCTCTCTCTCTTTTTCTCTCCCTCCTTTCATGCAGAGGCAGGCAGCGGAAAGCTAAAAGCTGCCATCCGAGTCACAGAGAGGTCTGCGGGAAGAAAAAAAAAAAAAAAAAGGTACCACGCTAAAATAGTGTGGTAGTATTTTTAGCCGAGAGTTTCCCAAAAACTCTATATTCTCACACCAGTAATGTGTGTTTTTGATTATATGCCTTTTTTTGGTCAAATAAAAGACAAAAACATGAATATATAAATCAACCAATCGGCTATGACGACCAGCTTGGGAATGGCAAAGCGGAGGACTCGTTCGTCAGGAAATATTGATTTCTTCAATAGATTTCCCAGAGGCGCTCTGCTGTGGTGTGTTCAGACGCAGCCACTTTCTCTCTCCGTCAGCCCTCCCCACAGAAACACCACCTTTGTCCTTTCTGCTGGCTTGCTCACTATTGGTGGTGCACACACGGCACGAGAGATTAATCGCTTCATTTTTTTTTTTTCCCCCTCTTGTCTTTATCTTTCTTTCTAATCTCTTACCACATCTGAGTGAGACCCAGTGCAAATAGCATGATCAAACTTCTTAAGTGACTCAGTCAGCCTCCACACGGTTCATTATCCTTTTAAAGAAATCAAATCAATTACAGATGCTGGGCAGTAGGCGCGATGTGATGACAAAAGAAAAGAAAAAAAGAATGCGGACATGCAGCCCATGACAATCTGGTTTTATATATATATATATATATATGCGCCTTTTCAAGCTTTCACCTGTGCAGCTTTTAAGGCAATTAGCGAGAAAGAACAGACCACGAATAACGCATTAGGTGATCATTACAATGTCGGAGCCATAAATACCTGCTCACTGAGAGGCAGTTAGCAGTGGTCACATGAGTGTGTGACGGGAAATGATTAGTTCAGTTAAGCTATTATCTTTTCTTCCTTTAAATCTATTTCGCTGCACTGCATGGTTTACCTTGTTGGTTCGTTTGGGTTTGGGGTTTTCTTCATGTAATACATTTGTGGCAGATTAGATCCTGTTCCGCTGTAGAACCTATACTGCACATTTAATCAAAAATGAGATCTGAATCACTAACATACAGTTCATGTGAAAGCCCTGTATCTCCAAATTTGGGGTATTTCTTTATGGGTTGAGAACGTTCTCCTACTTCTTAACATAAACAAACCAATAGATCGTCTGTAAATGCCATGATGGCGTTGTTTTGAAAACAATAAACTCATGAGAAGTTTGCCAACGTCTGCAAAGGGAATCACTATTCATGCCACAGTTTTAACCAACTTTTCTCCTACATCTTAAAGCACAACAATCGCCGACACACTAAGTCACGAGTAGATACGACGGTGCTGATCTCAGATCTGATCAAAGCGTCTACGTTACTGTCATACCAGGCTTTTTTCTCCTCCCTGTGGGCAGCCTATAGCGGTACAGTTCCCTGGCATCCAGGCCATGCCTCGTACGCAGTTCCCCCGACAGCCATCAATCACAGCGACAGGAAGTGAAATCTGACACCAGATGGGCAGTAAAGACACACACAAACATACGCACACACAGGTGCTCCGTTACGCTAATTTGCATTCTCAACCTCCCTCTGAGAGAGCTTCAGATGATGAAAAGTAAACAGGGACTAAAAGACGGTGAGGCAGCATCTTTATATGACGACTCGGAGACGGAAGACACACCTTTGTGGGTTTGCTCACTGGGGAGAGCCGTGCGATAACAGCGGAATGGAGACGGTAACCATGGCAACTACTGACAGCCAATTGGGGCCACTTGACTGACAGGTGTGTGTGTGTGTGTTTTTTTCCACCCGACGAGCAGGGATTCCATCAGTGCTGTGGCATTTGTGTCGCTCACCTTTTTACCCCCTTCCCTCTCCTCTCTCTCCCCCCCACACACACACTTTCCTCCTTCCCCACCTCCTCTCTTCTCTTCATCTCTCCTCTTCCCTCTCTCTCTCTCTCTCATCTACAGTCTACCCCTCTATCATTTCCCCCTCCTATTTTCATATTAATGAATACATCTGTGACTTTTTGGACTACAGATGCCGTGTCCCTGGAAAGTGTGTTACCTGACGACACAACAGCAAAACTCCCCCGGGTACCCTCACAACCCTCTCCGGCACGACAAAAGTAAATTGGGTTTTTAGCCAACTGGAGGTGTGCGGAGAGGAGAGGAGAAGAGAGGAGAGGAGAGAGGAGAGGAGAGAGGAGAGGAGAAGAGAGGAGAGGGGAGAAAGAGGAGAGGAGAGGGGGTTAGGGTTAAAAGCAGAGGTAAATGCGAGAATTATTCCTTTAATGGGTTCTTCTCACTCATTCTCAGACAGCTGTAATTAGTTAGTTAGTTTAGAGTTATTGGTGGAAAGTAACTAAGTCGACTCAATTTTAAAGGTACCTCATGTATTTTCATTTAATGCAACTTTATAGGAACTCTCCACTACATCTCAGAGAGAACATTTGCAATTGTACTCCACTACATTTATTTTACAGCCCTTTCAGATTGTTATTATTATTAAATATTAAGCTGACGGATCCCAGCCTCTTTTGTTTGTAACCCTTTGAGAGTGTTTTGGTTTGGGCCTCTTTTCACCTTTCACAAGTCTGTCAGTTGTTAGCACATTTACTAAAGAGCTATGTGGCCTCCCAACCTCGAAAATGGCTCGATTTAAATAATTGAGGCCAAAAGCGGTCAAATTATCCAATATTACCCCTAAAAAAAGCAAAGATTGGAGAAAAGTATACGAATAATGAATACAAATTTGTCCATCGACCCCTCAGATGTGTGACGACTGCACTTTTCCTTAAACAAAAGATTAGAGTGCGCATCATTTCATCATATTTGAGTTCAGTTTTGTTAACAATAAGCCATCAAACATTGCTAACTGTGTGAGTAAAGGGATGTGACAGCACACCAAATTGCTTGTTCTGTGGAAGACAGAGGCAGCAGCTGCCTTGGGTTACTTGAAATGACCAATAGCTCGTATCAGTACACTTTTAAATGCATGCCAATATCATCAAAACTGATTTTTCATTCATGTTGCAGTATAGGAGCTCCAGCATCATAACTGAACCAGGTATCCTTTATTCCAATGGCTGGTTTTCATCCAAAGATGTAATCTGATTACTCTGCTCTGGTATTTCTGCCCCAGCTGTTTGATACCTAGAGCTTGTCTCTTCATCTCGTTTGTTCCGCTTCACCTCGTGCTCCCTCAGACATCCTCCGTCTCTGCTTGAGCTCGAGATGTTCTCCCCTGCTTTTACATCAGTCCTCCTCTTTATTACTGCAGCATTTCCAACGAGTCTACTCGTCTCCTGTTCTGTCCTCTTCTCGGGGGGGTGGGGGGGGTTCTCAGTGAGAGCCCGGAGCATTAACTCCTGTCTTCTGTTTGACTTTCTCTCTCTCTCTCTCACACACTCTCTCTCTCTCTCTCTCTCTCTCTGACCGTGACCTGAATAGGCTCTGTGGAGACTACCCGCCGTCTCACTGAACTAGATACATTCACACACATGCAGATACACGCAGAGAGCCACACGGAGCTACTTGGCAGGTCCAGTATTCCAGATCTAATAAACCTTGGGCGCATCTACTCAGTAAAGCAGATAAAGACAGCAAAGGCTATATAGATAACGCTGGTTGGAAGATAATGAGACTATTTCTGCTGAGGTGACATGATCTGTCAATTAGAGTCCATGTGAGATGGCAGACACCAGCAGAAGAAAGATCACCATCGTCTCAAGTCCCTTTTTTCGTGCAGGACATGGCAGTCAGAGGTCTGTGGGAATTGGAATATATAATATACGTATATATATATATATATACAGAAATTCTCTATTATTTACTTTCGTCTTGTTCCATGAAGCACCCGGTCATGCTGGCTTGGCCCTTTGAAGTAGCCCGATTCATAAAACATGTATATTCCATTATAGATTTAGGTCCAGGCTCAGATGAGCAGCACAGGTGGAACACAGAGCGAACACCAGCTCATCACGCCGGAGACGTCTGTTCCCCGAGCTTCCTCTGTGAACTGTCCACGATTCCATTTGCTGTCCAGCTGACAATGATCTTTATTTGTGACCTCTGAAAGTTTGAGAGAAAAAAACACGCGGAATAGAATAATTTCAAAAGACGGAATATGACTCATCTCTCAGGAGACAAAAGAGGAGTCGACTCTGAGAAACGGTTTTTTTTTTTGCCCTCTGAGGTGCAGACCTGCCAATCCGCAAAACTACAGCGAGCTGAAAGCAGCTAAAAGCTGCAAAAAGCTTCAGTGTTGATGCTGAGGGGGCCCCGACAGTACAAGAAACCCTTCCACGTCACTGGGAGTCCTCTCCTTAAATGTTAATACCAACAATACGGTTAAATGGAGCTTTGAGGGCTTGTTACGGCGGTCTAACACACCCTCATATATTATGCAACGAACGTAACGGACGAATCATACACGAGAGTTAGAAAAGAGAAACGTCTGTTAAAAAAAAAACATTATTCCTCTGATGATATCTTTTTAATGATACCTTTTAATGTCACACTTCAAACATTCTGACTTAAATTTAAGTGTTTTCCAGTCGGGATGTTTTTTTTATCAAAGACATTGGTGTTTAAACAAAAGCTTCTATTCTCTTGGCCTTTCGTGCTCTTCTCTGCATCACATGCACCACCGCAGGACTCTGTGTCTGTGTGTGTGTGTGTGTGTGTGTGTGCGTCGACGTGCTTAGCAACAGGCCTGGAATATTCTTAGAAACATGTGGAGCGAGAGGAGACGACTGGGCATGCTCAGATGTTCTCAACAGGTCGCTGAGCACAGTGCTACAGGTACCTGCATCTCTCATCTCTTTCTCCATCACTTCTTTCCCGCCGCTTTTTTATTTTTACTGATCTATCCAATTTGCTACTGACGACCCCCCCCCCCCCCCCTCCTCAATCTCTCTCTCTCACACACACACACACACACACACACACACTGAAGGGAAGCATCAGCAGCTTGTATTCTCTCTCTGCTTCTCTAAAAGCGCTGCCCTAATTCTTTTTGACAAGGGCTGGGAGAGCCAAGAGAACATCTCAGCGCACACACACACACACACGCTGAAATATGCCACCCTACTATCTATTTTACACACAGACATGTGCAACAGAATACGCATAAGCCATGGACGACACACAGCCACACGTCTGTGCGAGTGGCCTTCTACCTTAAATGCCTTTGTCAGCGCTCTCACTGCAGTTTAGTCCACCTCGCCTGTAGTTCCCTCCATCAACACGTCACTGGCCTTTCGGATGCTTGCAACTGCTCAACGGGGACAAACGACAACCGTCTCAGCTGCTTTACAGACACAAAGAGACGGACGGAGGGCGAGATAATCACCCAAAGAGGTGGTTTGTCTAATACGTTTCTAGAATTCTTGTCATACAGTATATATGCTTGTACTACAATGTCAGTGCAATAAGTGGGAGACGCTCAGATAGTAGTTGTCAAGCAGCCCAAATTGTGTGTTCAGTAGCCGTGCATGTGTGTGACAATCTGTGTGAAGTGTGTGTGTGGTTTGTGATTGTGTCGGTCTGTATGAATTGTGCTACAGGATGACGGACAGCGTGAACGTGTAAGCGCGCGTGTGTATTTGTGTTGGGGGGGGGGGGGTTCTCTCTGACTCCCCTCGTACAGTATCAACCTCCATCTCCCTCCATCTCCCTTCTCCGCTGTTGCACGTGCGCTGTGGGGTCTTTGTACGATGCTTTCAACAGGAGGTTGGAGTGCATGCGTGTGCGTGTGAGAGAAATACACAGACATGCTTGGATGTGCAGGCCGAGGCTGGGGGCTTCTACATGATAGAGAGATAGAGAGAGGGGGGGGTGAGACAGACGGGGAGGCAGTGTCCCTGGAGGAATTTGAACAGCCTCCGTGCGATGTGACCGGGATGGAGATGACTTCATTAGGCCAGCCAGTTGCACCCTCTCCCCCTCTGTACCCGCCTCTCTCTGGCTGTGAACGGGAGCTGTGGGGGTGATTTACTGTGCGTCAAGTAATCTCACTTGTCGAATAGTTTCAATCTGTGTCGCGCCGACGATACGAGAGCTCGCTAAAAAAAAAAACAGGCAGAGGAATAATCCCTGATCACATGAATTCTATATCCAGATTATCACACCCGAAATGTCAAAAAAAAAAGAAAATCGAATTAGGCTGGCAGAGATGTTTTGATTTGTTTTATTGTGGCTTCATCAGAGTGGAAATAAAATGTCACGAGCATCAAACGTGATTTTTCTGTGCGCGTGCCGCTTGTGCTGAAAATGTCACCGGCTGACTGACGGGAGGCACAGCAGCACAAATGTGTGTGTGTGTGTTTAAATTATTTTAATTACATATGTGTGCACACACTGCGTGCGCTATATGCATGTGTTATGCATGTGTCAGCCCGTACGCAGTCCCTGAATCGCTCCCTCTGGCTTCCTGCTGGACACCGTGAGAGTTATTGATGAATTCATTTGCGATTAGGACTCGAGCACGTTCTCTGACGGCCCGTGGAGCAGAACCTTTACCGCCTGTCGGGCCCAGAGGTCCACAGGTACAGTGCTCACTTATACCCCAGGAATGTATTCCCAGAAAAACGCCCTAGACAGAACGTCTGCTCTACACAAAACTATCTCTTGTGCTGCGAATTCAATAGGAAATCAACTCCAAAAACTTTCAGGGCGAGGGACTGGAAAGTCTCTTATTTGCAACCATCCACTTTTGACTGAGGTCAGCTTGCCTTTGAGAGAGCAGTTTTTTATGTGCGTGTCCTTGAGTCCATGTTTTATCACCTGAATTTTAAAATAACACCACAGCCGTCTCCCCTTGAGAGTGAGGTCAGCGTGCACACCTATTACCCCTCCATTTATTGTTTATGCATGTAGTAGTAGAGTGGTACACACCTGGTATGTGTATGTGTGTGTGTGTGTGTGTGTGTGTGTGTGGACCTTGAACTTTGCAGGTGACTCGCTCTCCCTCTTACAGTGCAATTTAATACACACACACACAAACACACGTTGTGACAAAGTGCACATGGGGTCTGCTGACTTATGGAGAAAAGCACCCGCAGTGGGAAAATAACACAAGGGAGGAGGTCGATAGTAATTCCCTCAGAGTGCATAAATCTTAACTGACCCGACTAGAAGGAAAACCTGATTACAGAACGCACACAAAAACTCTCACGGATGCGCGCAAACGCAGTCCGACAGCAGCCGAAAAACACGCTCTGCCTCACCCAGAGGCCGATGTTCAGCAAGGCGGTCGGGAAGACAATGGCGGCAATTTGTGGCAGCTCAGAAAGAGTTTCTTCGATATAGCTTTGTCTCGCTGATTGCCGGCGCCGTTGCGCTCTCATCCAAAAGTCATTTGCGCTCCCTGCTGCTCAGAAGCACATGTAAACACACGAGGGGGAAAAAAAAAAAGTTAGCGGCCGTCGTGTCACCGCTCACTGGCACTCATCCTTTTGTGCTTTCGGGGCTGGCATTGAACCGGCGCACAGCGGGCGACCCCGTCTTCCCTTCAAAGTGATGGTTGTCAGCGGCGTCTTCAATGAGACAGCCATTATGCCAGTTCTATGGGTCCACAAAGGTCAACGCAATCACTTCCCATAGACGGAGTGGGGGAGTGAGCAACCTGAAAATAGATAGCCGGTCGCACATGACTCGTGATGTTAAAGGGTTGCAAGGGCGGGGTAAGTGGTTCACCTCCTAACGACCTGGAGCAAAATATAAAGGTTTTCTGTAGTTGCTTCACAACAGGAATGGCACCGGAGAGTTTTAAAATGGGAATCAATAAAATCAATGGTGTGAAGTCCACAGGGGCCAACGGGATATAATTCAGAGCATGTGGCCCTCGGGCATCAGACGAAGAGTCACATCTTAGCTTTACGTTCACTTCAAAAAAAATACTTTGACACTAAATACTTTGCCGCTAGCAGTGGCTCGTGAGGATCACTGATAAATCAAACACCACACAGCAGGGGAACACAACGTCGATAATCATTTTCTGAGGGATCGTTTTTCAAGATGAATGCGTTCATAATTACAGCAATGGCCTGGAGTCCAAATAAATTCTGAAATGCCACCAAGCTTTTCCTTGAATCTTGGCTCACTTGTCCAAAGTCTGCGTCTGTTTTTCGTGAGATCCAGCCTTACACAACCTCATTCATCCAACCTCATTTTCAGCCTTCGCCCCGTCTGCTTCCCACCGTTAGATTTAACCAAATCACTGTTTACACATCGCAGTGTTTCATTTCGTTAAAGAAAACTAGGACCAGACATGTTCAACAACCACCTTATCGTCCATGACGACATTAAACACCAACTGAGACCAGCGAGACGAGACTAAAATGTAGTTTTAAAAAGAATAAACTTTACCAAAATCGAACTATTATAGTCTGTTTTCAATGCAGCAGTTTGGTGTCCTGTGCTGTGTGCACCATATCAGGACGACACCAGCAGCACACAATGAGCAGTCAGGGGGCTGTGGGGGTGTATTGACCGTTTTCATTGACTGAAACTCCACTAAAATAGGTACGCTTTTATTTGAGATGAGACTAAAATGTCCAGGCTTTTAGGCTAAAAATGCATGGCAGTCAATGGGAAAATCTATACATTTTTCTTCTTTTGCGGAAAGACTTTGGGACTGGAAGATACTGTAAATCTTTTTACAGTATCTTCTCAGTGCTCAGGGTGGTGGGATATTACTTTTAATGTCAACATTATAACGATACATGGATTACAATGCATGCTGATCATTTTGTCCATCAACCTATATATAACTTATACAGTTTGCGTCAGCAGTGCTACGGGCGTTGTGGTGAACAGGGAGCCGAGCCGTAAGGCGAGACTCTCGTGTTACCAGCCCATCTACATTCCGACCCTCACCGATGGTCATGAGCTTCGGGGGGTAGTGACCGCAAAGAACGAGATTGCGGATACAAGTGGCCGAAATGAGCTTCCGTGTGGGGCGGCCGGGCTCAGCCTTAGAGATATGGAGAGGAGCTCAGACGACCGGTAAGAGGCCTCGGGGTGGACCCGGAACACGGCAGAGAGATTATCTCGTCTGGCCTGGGAACACCGCGGGGTTCCCTAGGAGGAGATGGAAAGTGTTGCTGGGAGAGGGAACACCCTCCTTAGCCTGCTTACCTCATTCTCTTCAGATATTTTCCAACAGTACAGTCACAATGTTCCCTTAATATTGGTTGTCTGGACACAGAGTACTGCTGCTTAGTCCCAATACACAGTTACTTGCATTCACCTGGCTGGCATCACAGGTGTTCAACATTCCCTGATTAAGACAGCTGGGTTTTCAAGCCCGATTATTTTCATCTCATTAACATGAATTATTCATCGGGCGCGTTAATATGGATTTTGGAGAATCATATAATGCAATCATAAAAAGGTTTGTTCACGTGTTTTTAGTAGTTTGATAGTCAGAATGAAAGAGGAACGAGAGGCGACGCGTGCTACAGTCTTTCTCCCGATTCAAACCATCAGTATGTGCCAACACGCACCGCCGGCTCAAACCTAGACAAAGGCCAGGTTTTCCTTTAGGAGGAAGAATGGGGACCTCTTGAACACCATGAGGAGCATATGATTACCTCGTGCTCTGTGTGGGAAGCCAGTAATCTAGCCTTTGTGTGGAGTTTAGATTAGTCCCGCTGTTGAGTAAACTCTCACCTGTGCTTCCCCGAGGCAATGATTCACAAATAGATACGCGATTCAAAACCACCGCTCTGGACTTTGTCTATTAGTAGACCAGACATCTTGTGACGTGACCGCATCAAACTGTCATCAATTATTGGACTCAATCAATGAGGAAAAACATGAAGTTGTCCCAAGAGATTAGTCTGAAACGGCTCTCATGTAATCGGTACTTTAACTCGTATTTTGCATGACAGGAAATACCTGAAGCCGCAGGACTGCTAGTGTTTTTTGAAGTCGACAGGGTGACACATTTTTTTGGAGTGAATGCATTAGGATCACAGCAGTCGCGTGTCCCAGCCTTCAGGCCTGCACAAATATGACCTCGTTTTCGAATTTGGCCTCTTTTGATATTTCCGAACCAGGAACCCTTTGTATAGACACGGACAAAGCAGTATAGGTATATGACAATTAAGATGTATTAATATGGGGAAATAGTATATCTTGACTTTCATTCAGATGGTCATATTCAAGACCGTGTGTTCATATCTAGCAGGTTGTAAGAACACACACATGGTTAATCTCTCTCTCTCTCTCTCTCTGGTTTTCATTTACAACCACTATGTTGTGGCAACATTGGACACAGGAAAGAAATGGCTTGTATTCTTTCCATCGCTCAGCAGAGGGAAGGTAGACAGAAGAGGAGGAGAGAGTTATTACTGTCAACAGTTCCAATGTTTGCTGACAGAGAGAAAGAGAGAGAGAGAGAGAGAGAGAGAGAGAGAGAGAGAGAGAGAGAGA
>NW_022280063.1:1749806-1780702 GCF_004355925.1 Anarrhichthys ocellatus | reverse complement strand
AGAGAGAGAGAGAGAGAGAGAGAGAGAGAGAGAGAGAGAGAGAGAGAGAAGATGCTTCAAGCAAGACATTGTGGGGGAAAAATGATCATAAAACCAGTCCCTTTTTTTTTATCTCTCTCAGGGTCATTCGTCGAGCTTGTTATTGTTATTCTCGCTCTTCTGTCATGCTGGTAGGAGAAAGAGATGAGCTGAAGACTAAAGAAACAACCTAATGTGAAGCATTCCACCACGAACATAACACACGTCTTTTTTAGGATCCACGGTTGGAGATTAGCAAACAGCCAAATGCTGGTGAAATATTCAAGTGGCCAGCCCCCCAAAACAACAACAACAACAGTAATCTATTGAGTGGCTGGTTGGTTTTGTGATCCGCATTACCATGGGGCAATTTCCCCTCTGAATACAAATATGTCAGGTGACATTCTCTTTCAGTCTGACTTCAGACGGAGAACAACGCAGCCGCAGTGTACCCAGAAGTCCTAGCAACGAAGAGTTGGGGTCTGTTTTCTTATCTCTTATTATTGTTTGCAACTTTTCAATGCTGGTGTTGATACGAGAGTTTCAGTACTGATATGAAAAATTACAAAATAAATGTTTTCAATGGGGGCCACTGATGGGGGCCACCTCTTTTAAGAATATAAATGTTATATAGATGTTGTTCTTCTTTGTTCATCAAAATTTTCAAAAGTTAGAAGACTGTTTAAACATGAGCAGCTGTGCAAAAAAATTGCCTGGAAAAAAAATACAATCAAATACTGGCAAATTTCTCATTTAAATATATTTAATTAATAAATGAGTGCACAACACCATCTAGCTCACCTAGCATTTGATGCTAATGCAAGCTATAGCCGCTACCAAACAGTGCTGCGCTTTCTGCCCTTCTCCAGATAATAGGAAAACACACTGAAGCAAACACACAGATTAAATTACAGCACCAGTATATATATATATATATATATATATATATAGACCCAAGAAGCAATAACAGCAAGGTATCAGCCCCATTGTGCAGATCAATACAAATGTATATGCATTATTTCGCAATAGTAATTTGAGACTCTACAAACAAACCTTCCTAAAATGGCAAAAACAATATTCTAAGTATGAAATATGAGAAGTAACAACCGGCGTGCTGGCCCGATCAATGACATAATGGAATATTTGGACTCGAGGCCGCTCACAGCAGAGCCCCCCCCGGGAAGTGCATCAGGGCCTCATTTATTCTTCTGCGACTGTTCCGAGTGAGGGTGAGGAATAGTTTGCGCGCACGGCCATTCATGTGTGGGGGGCCCCCGCGGCATGTGTGAACATACTCTCATGCACGTGTGTGTGCCTTTGTGCGGGGCAGCGGGCGGGATCGAGTCGGCGGCGCATCGATCCCAGCCGATACCTCGGGGGGCTCTCCCATCGATCGGCAGAAATGTCTGCAGCTCACCGTCTGAGCCCGAGCTCCGACTTCATATCCCCCGCAGCATCGGAGCATTATCGGAATTAGCCGGAGATGCAGGCTAAGAGCCGAGCATCTGTCAATATTACTGCAAGGGGTTATGTCACCACCGGCTACACGGCAATCACAGAGCGACTTCGAATGGGAGCGTGTGCTCCAAAGTCTCTCAACCAGTCATTCAATGTCTTAAAGAGGCTTAATAAGCATGCATATCAAATCAAAAGATTATGTCACTTGTTGGCAAATTGCCTGTTCTAGTTATTTCCCTGAAACAGGTGTCAACATCTTCAAACCAGAATGCACTCAAGGAGAGTTTCCAGAATGCTGATCTGCATTGGAAAGAAGCCAATGTCCTCATTGCAGTTTGTTGCACGCCTTTCCACAAGATGCACTCAGACTCAACACATGCGACCTGTTGCCTGAACATTTTTGTTTCTCGCTCACTTGTGAATGACAGTGGCCAATCACTGCAGCCACATCACACACATTTAAAAATCCAAAATTGTCTGACCAAGTCATCCATATTGCTTTCACTTCAGCCATTGTCTCCTTGGTGAGATTTCTCACTCTAACCCCCCCCCCCCCTCCCCCCTACACACACACACACACACACACACACACACACACACAGTGGGAAACTTTAAAAAAAAGTCGTAACCATGGTGATACGGTACACTGCCCTTTGTATCCACTTGAAACATGCAGAAACACACAACGTATATGTTATACGCCCACACACAAACACACACACACCTGGCCGTTACCATGGCATTCCTGCTCTACCTCAGGTGGGAGGATAGCCACCAATATACCCCTCCCCCCTTCCCCGGGGGGGGGGGGGGGGGGGGGGGGCTGGGTGACTCAGACATTAGCTAACTCTGCCTAACATGTTCATTTATTCTGCTGGAAGATGACATTGTCTCTGTGTTACTAAGGAGATGCTGATAAAACCTCATGTGAGGGACTCAGGAAACGGTGTTTGTCCTCTCCTCCTATAGTGGTGTAACCTCACCTGAGGGTTGGGTTTTGAAGAGTGCCAGCATCAAGGCAATCAGTGTCATTCTCAGTGCCAAAATATACTATCGTGTAGTTAACTAACTAAAATTAGAACACTGACATTTGATTTATGGCCTTAATTGTAAAGCACTCTAATTAAACCATGTTAATGGAAATCAAAGGGATAGATGGATTCATGGAGCGTGTTTAAAGTCAATTCCAATTAATGATATTCCAGAAATGAGCGTGTGTTGTGCACCCAGGTAACTCACCTGGTCGGGCAGATACCCCATGTTCCAAAAAAATAAAAGGATTGTGTTGATGGCAACACATTGCCAAAATGTCTCAACTCTTGAAATATCATTCTGAGAGATCATGTTGGATTGGAAAAAAAGAAATAAGCGACAACAAACAAAACCACAACAACACACTTACGGCAGGGGAGCACCGCGTCAACATGCAAAGGCGTCTCAACACATTTTTCCTAGATTCAGGAAAAGTTTTACCAAAATATTTCTGTTTAACATTTGCATAACTGCAGGGGAGACATATCTGCATATCATCAGATTTACAGGCACAATGCACGGTGTCATCGGTCAGTTCATTTGTCAACACGGAGGAACTCCCATATACACTGCAACCTATTTTACACGGACAGCTTCAGGGGTGTGACGCTATCAATGTCAACTCTTCTTTTTTTAACAGCTTCTTCTTTTTTTCTCTCCATCATAAGCATTCAAATGTGTATTAAACAACCTCTCTATGACAAGATGATAATAAAAAACACAACAGCTGATGTGACCTCTTTCATTTGATGGAGGTGACTCGTTTAATTGGATTCCCTTACTGGGGGGGCTCCTCTCACAAAACGTGGCTGTAAAAGCAAACACAGCCTGTAGCCTATACCGTGGGTCAGCAGCCAGGCACAAAATAACACACACACACACACACTCTCTGCATGTCTCACCCCGCTTGTATTCAGAGAGGAAAATTAATGACAGAGTATAAGACCTCACTCTAAAAGAGGGTTAAGCACACACCAGCCTCGTCCTCCTGCTTTCTCTGTCACTCGCGTATCCACACACACACACACACACACACCATATAATCAGCATGTAATGATTGTAACAACCCTTTACGTGCTTTTCTGTGCGCCAAAATGATTGACAGGTCACCAACCAGCGACGACAAGACCGTGGGAAACGCAGACACAGTATGAAACAATATGCCTAAATAATTAGTAATAACTCATTAGCACCCTCGTGCACTTTACAGACACACTGGCGGGAAGCCAACAGTGCCCTTTTTTAATTAAATCAGTTTATACCTTATCCTACTGTTCCTACTGTACCACTACATCGTCTCACAGCGTGACCGTGTACCCGACAGTGTTTGTAATAGTCATACAACACAATTGTTCCTATAGCGTCACTGTAAACATGCACGCGGTATAGTAACGTTGAACTATGCGTCGCTGGCACTTAAAAGTGACTTTGAGCGGAGCTTGTCGGGTTTAAACGTTACAGAATTCCCCGTAGCATTCACATATTACATACACCCTTGCTAAGTGTTGTATGATATATGTTATCAATACGAACTAGGTCGTTTTAACTGCGTTGAAGTGGACAAAGTGGCACCACACTTATGTTTAATTACGCTAGCGCTACTACGAGTCGGTAAAGTACAATACTGCGACAATGTAACGTTGACTCGACATAAATAGCGTTTCAAAAAAGTGTCATTTTCCACGCTGTTTACGTGGTCGTAGTCGATATAAGAGACGCTAAACGTGAACTAAACACAAACTTGGACGGAGTTGAAGTACAGGGGACTTGCAGCTGCGTCCGCAGCTCGGTGTTTTTCCGTAACCCCTGACAAGAGTAGGAAACCGGGTTAAGGCGCATTCCCTTACCTGCAGGACACCGTGATTTCAACTTTGGTCGCAGGAATAGACGCGTTGAGTGGGTCGAAGTCGCCTATCGACGCCATGTTCGGGAAACTGTTGTTCATCCTGTCAAAATAAAAATGTTTTCCTTTTCCTCTTCTTTTGTGGTCCAGCCCCCTTTTTTTATGAGCGGTGAAGGAGGGTAACGAGTAACTGAGTGTGTGTGCGCCTCCTCGGCGAGAAGTGGAGCAAAGGTGCCAGCGAGAGGGAGCGAGGCTGGGAGATGTGATGTCACATTTCTCCTTCTCTCTCTCTCTCTCTCTCTCTCCTCCTCTGTGTGTGTGTGAATGCGAGTTTCTCTCCTTCTCCCTTCTCTCTGCCATCTCCTTCCTCTCTTTCTGCCCTTCTCCCACTCTTTTCAATTCAGTTCAGTTGACTTCAGCTCAGCTCATTTAAAATGCAGTGCTTCAGATTTACTGGCATGGAAGTGATGACAATGATACAATCATCAAGAAAAAAATGGAAAGAAATCCCTCAATACTCTCATTCACGTCAGTTCAATTCAGTTTGATTCAGTTCAGTTCAATGTGGGTTGTTGGCACGAAGGACTCCTCGCTCCTTCTTTCACGGCCGGATCTAGCCTATTAGGGCCCCTGGTGATGTCATCAGGTGTAGCAGCAGGTGCGAAGTTTGAAAGATGTTCTTGTTACCTGGCAGGAGTGGGTCATATGGAATCATGGGATATGTAGGATCTAGTGTTTTACGTCCTTAACCTATTGTGACTAATAGTATGGATATTTTTATGCCTCTACTGTTTACATTTTGACAATTTTTGTGTTGATCTGACCCTTATAAGTCCCTCAACTTCATGGAAGTGTGACACCAAATCACTGAAGTGCACCTTTGAGGTCTAACTACAAGATTTGGACGCAGGCTCCCTGTACAAACTACCAAAAAAACCAGAGTACTTCCCCATTGTATCTGCTGTTGGTAATCTAGTCTTGCTGTGCCACACATTGAGTTTCTCTGCCACACACATAGTCTGAGAGGAGATTATTATTACGAACATTATTATTAGGGCTTGTAGAAACACTAATAAATCTCTCTCTCTCTCTCTCTCTCTCTCTCTCTCTCTCTCTCTCTCTCTGTGCTATGAGGATAAGCATCCAAATTAATTAATTGGAAGGGAGACCCTCCGCTGGCGAAGAAAAGAATGACAGCATGATGGATGTGAAGGGATAAAGGAGGGTCACATTGTGTGGACATTGAGACCTATACGGTATGTTGAAGTGTGTCGCTCTGAGTTGTTCAGCAACAGAACACCTCTTTATTTCACTGAATGTGTCCTGTTTTAATACATAATGGGTTTTTTTTAAGTTATAAGAATAAAACTGGAGAATTTCCTGTTAGAACACAAGTAGCCTATCTACAGGCCATCAGTGTGTCTGTGTGTGTGTTTGGGTGTGTGTACGCATTTTGTTTTGATCATAGAGTCATAGGATCTCAAAATGACGCATCTCAGTATTACTCAGTGTGTTTGCCGGCTAACGTCTCTAAATATAGCCGTCTTACACACACACACACACACACACACACACACCACGTCCACATGGGTGGGTGGGGGGCAATAATGAACGGTCGCACACTGAGACACGCACACATGCACATACAGAGTGTAACAGACAGAAAGACAGACGGCCTTTGTGTGAGCAAACTTCCCGTTGTTGCCTCCTGACTGCAGCATCCCACAGAGCAACACCGGCTCAGCCTCTTTCCGCAGAGTCTCCATGGTGAGCGGACACGTCAACAATTTGTGTACGTCACACAAGTTTGTCAATCAACCAAAAACAAGGCCTGTTTCATGCATCTCAAAATAATTAGCAATAAATAAGCTAATTGTGAGAAATTCCTACAATTATATAGATTATCTGTTAAAAAAAAACAAATTTAGGATAGGTTTAGCACACTGCTTGCCTTGTAAAACTTTAGTGCTCCGACATCTCAACTAGAAGCACTGTGTGTGTGCAAACACAGTACACGCACACACACAAAGTTGATACTCCATGAATCATAATTCAGCTACCGAATCCCTGAACATGCATAAAACATGAAGCCATGTGCAACCAATAAATTGCTGCGCAATTATTACACACAACCACAAGCCAGTGCTATCATGATCGCTTATCCTCAGTCACGGGCCTATATTCAAAGACCCAAACAGTGCATTCCCCACTTATGTTTTTGCATGTTCGCAGTGTTTACATGTTTTATGAACAATGTAGTATATGTCTTCGCTTTAATGTAGAAAGTATATTTCATTTGATGAAGAAATGGCGACGTAAAAAGGGAAGAAGGGATATTTCATGTTTGTAGGATGTTTTTAAACGAACAATTTCTAACTAAAACCAGACATAAATTACAGTTGAAACTGAGGGGAATGTCATTCATTTTGCAGCTATTTTAGTTTCAAGAGCATAAGTGAACGTCTTCAAAAAAAAAAAAAAAAAGCATGGCAACTCGTCCGACAGTCAACATATTCATTGCAGTGTGGACCACAGTGATCAGATCGGCAATGCAAAACCTATACATTGCGGCTTAAAAACCTCATCCATATTATTAACAGATGTTCCCTCGACCATACAGCTGCTGGTCTATCTTGCAAAACTGAACCAGATCTGACTGGGTACAGTAAATTGTACAGTAATGTACGTAAACAAGTGCAAAAACGTCCCTCTGTCTCTCTCCACGTCCTCACCACAGAACTACAATAGTCCTCATTTACTCTCCACTACCCAGGGTTCAACTGGAGAGCTCTCCTGCTTCAACGGTCCCCGCCACTTCCCACACAATTGATGCTGACCTGCACTTACATGGAGCGAACTAAAGCAGATCACTCAATGTGGAGAGCTTCCTTTTGTGGGCTGCACGAGAGCAAACAGTTGACCCCCCCCCCCCCCTTCACTGTGGCTCTCACAATACCAGCTATATCTCTCACTGTCATCTCCCACCCGCTCGCAATCACACTCCTGCTTTGCTGTTCATCTCCCACGGTTTTCGTTCGTCCCCTCCACGCAAAAAGAAAAACCAAAAATCAAAACCTGCCTTTCCTTCAAAAGCGCTGCCCTCTAATTTAAAGCCGAAGCGCTTTTTACCGGGCATATTAAAAAACTGTGTTCCTCCCAATCTGTTGTGCTTGATAACCAGAGACCCGCCGAGAGGGGACGAGGTTGATTTCTGTAGCCGCATCAGGAGAGCAAAAGCCGCGGTATCACGGCTCATCAGTTCTGGTCGTAAAAACAGCGGCACTGGTATTTTTAGCTGGAGGATTCGTTCTGTGGACGCTCAGAGATAGGAGCTGGTGAATATTGACCCGTCCTCCTGAGCCTCATTGCCGCTCAGAATAAAAGTCTTTAAGCGCCACTTGGCTCACACGCGCACACACACACACACACACACACACACACACACACACACACACACACACACCTTAACTCCTTATCTCATTCCGCTTTCCTTGTTTCTGTTCTATCTCAGCCACACCCTCTCCCAGCAATTCTTTGAGTTTTTATTTTATTTATTTATTTTTTACACATGGCTGTTAAAAGAATGCAATTTATGTCTGTTTTTTCATACCGCGCAGGTTGAATGTCAGGAAAATATTCTTGCTCCTAATGATGTCCATATTTATCTAATGATCTCATTAAGAAGTAGGAACAATGAAATGCACAGCAAAAGGCCTCTAATGCACCAACTAATGGCCAAACAGCAACGGGAATACAACACCAAAAAGATAAATCCAAAGCATACAGTAAATAAATTTTTTCTGAATCTCCGCCCAGGTCGTTTCACATAGAAATTAACCTGTATTAATTTGAATCCCACAGTAAATAAAAAGCACCTGCAGCTGTTCAAATCACATTATTCAGACGTATTTCACTGTGAGCCCACACACACATCACCAATCCATATGTTCACTGAACAGATTAGAGGAGGATATATCTTCCAGACTCATCATAGATCATGCTACAATTAAAAGTGAAAGCGGAACTCTCGGGGCACGCTCTCTGTCGGAGAAGTCATTATTGATTTCTGGTGGAACTTGATCATCTGGCTTGTGCACTAATGTGCCAGGAATATGAGTGTTACCCGGAAAGGCCTATACAGTAAACATCCTGTGGAGCTGGCTGGACAGAGACTTTTGATGTTCAAGTATGAAAGCTATTTTAGGAATGTAACATTGAAACTGTTGATTGTTTGACAGGGAGTGCTGCAGGAATGAGTCCTAAAACCAGGAAGTGAGTCAAAGTTTTTGCATTTGCCTCGAAGTCAATGGGTTTTTCCAATGGGTTTTTGGTTTGATGCCTAAAAAAAAAGGTCTGTGGTAACACAAGCCTTTAAACGTTTTGTTCTAGGATATAAGATACAGTACGTAAGTAAACACCCCTTACCCCAGCCGCCTTCTTTTAAGTGTCGTAAAGAAGGTGGTTGCTAACAAGTGGCTAAACGAGATTACAAAACGCCATCACGCCTTCACAGCCTTGTTGTAGCCTATACTCGCGTTCATGTGACTGTGGTGTAGTTCGTTCATAGCTTAATGTTTTGCATTCACTCTTCAAAAATCAGAAAAGTGATGTTCATTTGAGAAGATTAACATCGAAGTATCATAAACCTTTGTTTACCACAGCGCTTATTTTCTGCAATAATCCAAAATCCAATGGAAAAATAGGCCGATTAAAGTTCACACATGCAGTCCAGTCATGACTGCACTTCCTGTCAGTTGACCCTATGTCACATAAACTGAGTTTCTGATCAAATTTACAATATTTTGAAAAATACGCTTACTCAATTCCATGGCGAGATAGGTGAGAAGATCGATACCACAACCAATCTCTCTCCCAATCCATCAAATTCTGACACCCAGAGCGGGTACGTGGGCCGTCATAGTTTGACGCTCAGGGCCAATGACCAAGCGTCGGTATTTGACGTGTTTGAATGTGTTGGTTTGTCTGTTAAAATATGAAGCGACAGCCAGGGGGGTGCTAGCACATGCTAGCTAGCCCTCAATTTAACCTTTAGGCAGAGCCAGGCTAGCTGTTTCCCTGCTGCCTCCAGTCATTGTGCTATGCTAAGCTAACCGCTAGCTTCAGATTTGGCGTGAGAGTGGTATCAATTTTCTCATCTTAGTCTAGACAAGAAGGAAATCTTCCATTGGTTAAACTATACATTCAGGGTATAGTGACAAGGTGCTGATTTCCAGTGTTATGACAATGCAAATCAATCACACTTAAAAAAAAAAAAAAAAGCTGTTCCCTGTCAATAACAGCAGCAGAGAGAGGAAAATAAATTACGCTGAGTTAATCAGGTTGAGTGATGCATTGCGGGGGTGTGTTATGTCATCTTTAAGCACTTAATAGAATTGTAAAAGTACGACAGAATAGAGTAGAAGTTCAACCAAACACACGGTAAGGCAGTGAGTCAGCTGTGAGTCAACACTCCGCTGCTTGCTGTACAGATGAACATAAAATATTGATCCTTCAATCACTGTTCGCATTCATTTTTGTCTTCAGGGGGAGTTTCTGACCCCCTTTCCCACTCCGCCTGTCTGCATCTACTGCGCTGGAGTAAATTACAGGATACAAGTTTACTGCCTGAAGTTATAAGGAAAGGAGTGAAACCAGCAGCAGATACATGATGATTTGTTGAAGGGAGAAAATATCCGGAAATTCTTGTGAGTAAATATACTGTATAATGTATCTATGGTGAGGCTATGATTTTTCTTGAGTGACAGTACTCCCTTATTCCCCTCTTTATAAAGCAAGTATTTGGGGGGGGACATTTGGAGATAATCACTGAATGAATGATACAAATCAAAATAAGAAAAAAGCAAAACAGAACCCTGCAGCTGTTTTCATTGACCATCTGATCTGATCAGACTGTCATTTAACACATCACCTCATCATACAGTGCTACCACCATGTGGTCGTAACGTATTAATGCCATACACTGATAAATGTATACCTATACATACTGTATATATTTATATACACGTCTATGATTAATACATGGTTACAGAAGATGAAAAATAAAGACAGTACTTGCAAAACCATCCATTTCAAAATTTATTTTCACACTGCACCTGATATTTAATCATTTCAAATTGTGCCCAAGAGAATCAGCAGGAAGAAAACAGTTGTATTTACTTTATTCTAATCTAACCCTGTTTTATACAGTCTATGGTATTTACACAAGTACGTTTACAGTCAAATCTCAACTACAACCAGAAGGATGATTAATTACAAAGAACACTTTTAAGCAGCCTTATCTGATTCATTATGAAAACTTGTGGCTCGTAGTTTTTTTTTTTTTTATCTCTTAATTTAGCAATTCAGGGTTAAATCAATAGGAATGAAAACCAGTTTCTGTAACTAATCTATTTCACTTAGCCGTGTATTTAACTATGTTGTGAGACAATGGGGAAATACTGATTTAAAATTGCAAAACAAACATGTATTCTATTCTGTGCAATTATTTGAGTCCCATTGACTTTTCATTGCGAACATACAATACCCGAACCAGAGCAAGAAGTGTTTTTCAATAGATTTAAAGGATATTTTTAATAAGGGATATCATGTAGTGATTCTACAGTCGCTATCCACAGTTTAGAATTTGCTGCAGGCACTGGCAATACACCTCTGATTATGCAGAAATCCACCGCTTCTGTTGCGCGCAGTGCTAAGATAGGAGAGGCATTAGACGGTAACTGGTGAGAAATCTCTGATTGATAAAGGAAGACACAACAGCAACATCACAAATCAAATCACAATAAATAAATAGCAGTATTTTAGACTCACATTTAAAAGATTGAATGATGTTTGATGCGTTTACGTGCATGTCTCAATGTGTGATCGGAACATATAGATGCTGCACTAAGCTGCACATTCACTCAGCAGTGATGGCTTTGTGCGATGAAAAGGTGAGAAAACCTTTGTTCGTTACTAGGAAGAAGTGTGTCCCAGTTCCATAAAATATACTCGGAAACAAAAGGTAAACTCTGCACTAATGTTGAAGGTGCACTGTTTTTTTTGCAGTTACAAGTAATGAATGCATTTGGTAGATACAGGAAGTCACGGGTAGCACACATCACAGGACCCTCCGGCCTCGTCTTCTCACTCAATCTGGCCATGGGACAAAAAAAAAACCTTCACAGCAAAACCCTTTGGAGGGAAACAAAACTAAATAAAAATCAATCTTTGGAAGAGCTGTACGACTAAGAAGACACTACCGAACAGCAAGCTTTCAAAAGTGTGTTGTGTGTCTTCATCTTCCAGCCTCACTGACCTCATATTCGTGACTCCAGAGCTAAGTCAACCGATTTAGGGGAAGACCGGCGGCACCCCTACGGCCCGAGAAGAGAGAAAGCTCTTACTGTTTAGCCTACACTATAGTCTTCACTTCAACCGAATTAAACAGAGCAAAGCAGAATACATTGTACCACACATTTTTTATAGAGACATAATGTTGGTCAGCAGTTGATTTAATGAACACTGACTGAAACACAAGAACAAAATACTGAAATTTGAAGGGGAAATGTGAAAGGAGCCTGTCAATGTTTATTCAGAGGGCTTTCATGTTCCACTAGATCAGGAAGTCCGAGACTGTGGGCCTCCCCTCAGACAAAGCTTGGACAAAGGCTCCTCTCCTGGTTTACTTTTTTTGTTTCGCTCAATTGCTGGATGCCTATTTTGATATTATTTGATCCCATAGATACAGATAGACACTTAACGATTGAGGCCAGGTAGTTAGACATAACTGCAGACTACACCAAACGCATTAAAAAGGTCTGTCCTAAGGCATTTATTAGCTCTTGTGACTACTGTAGCTTCTCTCTGAACTATCTCCTAAACCAAATCACACATATTTAGGCTATTCTATGTGATCTTCTTTTGATAACTGACCTAATAACTAGTGTAATATATTTTCACTTCCATCCACTGAGCCTCCCCTCAAACAGTTTGTAACCACCCCGGGGAGGCCCGCCTCCCATTCTGAAAAACCTCCGCACTGTAAGGTTTGGCAGTAACAGCTGAAGAATAAGACCATACGCAGTTTCAGTAGTTATTTGGTCCTTGCTTACAGTGAACACACACACAGACACACACACACACACACACACACACAGACAGACCCAAAATGACCTGGAGAGAAATGACACAACACATCACGCATTAATGTGAACACACAGGATGGACTCACAGTTATTGCTGGTGAGCAGGAGAGAGATCCATGTCTTGTTTTGGGACACAGACTCATTCAGCAATCAACAATTGGTGCAAGGAAGCAAAGCCCTTCACCAGCAGCTTGGGTAAAAGTCACTACAGGCCATGCATAGAAGGTATCAATGTTGTCAAGCGCTGAACTGACGAGAGGAATGTTGAAAGCACAGGAGAGACTCCTGGATCGACTGAGACAGAAGTCCATATTTGTACTTTGATTCTGCACTTCAAGAGGCTGTCCATCGCAGCTGTCGTGCAGTCAGCAGAGCTCTACAGGAGACTCGAGAGGCTCCACTTTGGATTCGTCTTGACCTTAAATATCAGCACAGCTTGAAAGACCGAGAGCTGTCGCATCTAATTAGGCTTCCCTGAAACTGATCCCCAGTGGAGCGTCAGTGAAGGATTCAGTGTTGTTTAAGGATTCTTCTTCAGTGGGACCCAGGCTTTGGGCTCCCATCTGACACTTCGTCAAGTCATGTAGGCCAGTAGACGGTCCTCCATTTCAGATCCGGAAGCAGGCGTCAGTGGACTCCTTCCTCCAGAGAACCTTTGGCCTCCCAAATCTTCACTGTGCGGTCACTGCCACAAAAAACAACAACACATGTACACAATTCACAATCCCGTTTCACTGCACACTTGACAGTAATGGGGAAAAGCATCAGAATTCAGACGAGCACGTTGTGTGACTCACTCTGAGGCGGTGAACAGTTGGCTGCCGTTGGTGGCCAGGCCGTTGATGGGACTGTCGTGTCCCCGGACCTCACCGAGGGGCGCCAGCGAGTCGGCGTGCCAGAGGCGCAGCAGCCCTCCTCTGCATCCGCTGAGGAGCACCGGGGAGCCCGGCCACTGGCCTGGCATCACGCCCAGAGCGCTCACCCAGTCCGCCTGGGCACTGACAGACTGCTAGAGGAAAGCACAGTTAGATTTATTCTGTATAAATTTTCCCCCCAAAAGTTTTTCCAGCTCATGTAAATTGAAATATGGTCGGGTATAAAAGCCTCTGGCTCCACTATGCTGTGCTGCCGTGGCGTCAGCGTACCTGAAGCAGCCGTTTACTGCCGAGGTCCCACTTCTTGATGCGATAGTCTCTGGAGCCGCTGTAGAATACATCCCCGTGCACGGCCAGAGACTCCACGCCGTCCTGATGGGCGGGTTCGAACGTCTGGCTGGAGCTGATGCTACCCTGAGCACCTTCTGTCACCTCGAACATCTGGGGGAAAAAAAACCCGCATTAGCCCGCCGTGCATCTTATTCTCGTAGTTTGTGGCATACACACAGAAATGGGGAAGGCGATTTCAGTTGCTCTTACTTTAATGTGATGGTCTTTGGAGCCAGTGAGGACGACATCCTGCCCGTGACCTAATTTGTCAACGGTCAGACACATTACAGGTCCCAAATGGCCAGTGAGCTTCCCCGTGGATACAAATCTAGAGAAGGAAAAAGGAAAGGAGAATGAGTTCTGGTCCGTCTGCTTTGTAAAAAAAAAAGAAAACTCTAATCTGCGCTTTGGACTCACTTGCGGATGTCCCACATGCGCACAGCATTGCCAGCGGCGGCGTAAAGGAAGGAGCCGGAGGAGTTGAGGGCGATCTGGTTGATCTGACTCTCTCCTGGTGGGATGGACAAACTCCGGACAGACGAGCAGATGTCCCCTGAACCCACCTGGCCTGACGACCTGAGTGCAAAAATACGGCCTTTTTAGGGGCATTGTACTGAAACAATGGAAGCTGCAAAGACGTCAGAAGAACAAATGAACCCACGTGAGCGTGCGGATACACTTGGCAGAGTCTCGTATGTCCCACACTTTGATGTAAGCAGTGGAAACGGTGAAGACGAGACTTGAAGTGTACCTGAAATAAAACAACAAAAACAAGGAAAGATGACTACTATGTACTACTACTAAATACTACTATTACTGCTACTGAATTTGTACTATTGCTGTATTCTAGTACCTGACTGAGACCACACTGCTGGGATGATCTGCCAGAGACATGATCTCCTGACCAGTCACCAAGTTCCAGACTTTACATGTACGGTCTGAAAACACGAAACCCATGTTAGAGAATAGACACAAAAAAACAAATACATATATATATTTTCTGAGTTGCAAACAATTTGTTTTTCTACCTTTGGATCCCGTGAAGAGCAGATCATCTGTGGCATCCACGCAGAGAACAGGTTTGGTGTGGCCCTCTGCTACGTAGACACACTGAAGTTTGGCCTCGCGGCTGCTCTTCAAAGGGTTGATCACACCTCTACAATACACACGACATGATGAAAGATATACCTAGTGACTGGTGCTACTACAGTGGATGTGATACACAGCAATAACAGGGTTTGAAACAGAGGTTTGTATTTGAAAAGAAGAGGCTCAATGGACAGACTTTTGGGACACATTAAGAGGAGCATCACCTGTGGCCTTCAAATACAGGTGACTCCTCCAACCTGAATGAGAAAACAAAGTAACATGAAGGAAAATGTAAAAATCACATCATCTTTCAAGGGGGTCTCCACAGCTGAAATGACAATTCTAAGTTTAAAGAAAAATCTATTGATTGCACTTCCACTTACAGCGGTTTGTGGTCGCTGCCTTTAGTTTTAGCCTCCGCCGTGCTGAGCGGAGGTGTGTGTGTGGGTGCTGGGATGTGCGTCGCCGTGGCTCCTTTCTCCTGCACCCTCCTTCGGCTGAGGGGCGAGCGCTCGGGTGGCCTTCTCTCCGTTCCTGTGGGTGACCTGGTTCCACAACTGCAGACGGTAAGTAATGAAAGAAGAACACTTCAGCAGGGTGGAAATGTGGATCAACAATCTCCAATACTATACACGACAAGGACAAAAAAAATGCATTTGTGATAATGATCCCCCAACCAAAATAAAAATTTCAGACAAAGAGAATTATCTCGAGATATCCGCTGAGAAAAGTTGCCCCCAAAACACTTACATGCCAGCTGGCCTGGCAGACAGCGCAGATGGGGAAACGGTTTGCTGGCGGTCAGGGATTTGAGCAAGCATTTGACCCTGGATGTCTGCCGACCCTTCCAGGCGCTCCGAGAGGGGCAGCAGAGGGGCCGAGAAGTCTCCGGTGGGGGACTCGCAGGACGGGTCCCCACTGCCGGCATACAGCAGCTCCATCTGGGTGGTGGTGCGTCTGCGAGCCTGAGGGAGGAGAATGGTTTGGCTCGATATTCAGCAGACTCACAAGTCAATGGACCGGGTTTGTAATTATTTCAAGCCCTATAAATAGCTAACGTGGAATGGAAGAAGTTGTAGTTGTAGGAAGTAGAATAGGATGTCAAACAGGACAATGGACTCAACATTGTATTTGACTTGAACAGCATATTGGACATGGCTCTACTAATAAACGTTTTTACAGGTTATCATCACATAACCATAAACAGTACAGTACCTTGCCTCTGGGTCTGGTTTCACCACATAACTTCATTAGATCTGATGCCAGTGTGCTGAAACAAAGGGAGGGAAGCACAGCTGAGGCTCGTTGCAACTATTTGGCCATAAGTCTTCCTACTGGACAGCTTAAAATGTAACCGTTATGGTGGTGCTACATGAAGGGACCCTCAAGGTTATTGCAGTTGTAATATCTGTATAAACTAGCTGTGAAACGTTTCAGTCCGGACTACCAGACACGCCGACTTGTAAAAGAAGGAAAAGCACAGGGGACATTAATAACATAAATGACAGCTTTCTCCATTTAGGTGTCCCAGTAAGCCACGTCAGCGAGCCAGCATGCACGACACCAAGACACTGGAAGTGACACGCCCAAATCTCATTTTCCCACTATGAGAAAGACCCATAATTTATTGTAAAGGTTAAACATGACACACACAAAAATATAATTTTCTGCACATGTAGTTTGAGCATTAACAAGTGCTGTTAGACTGTGAATAAAAGGCATCACTGTGTGTCTGTATTTACCTGCCCTCCGCAGCTGGACTGGTGGTGGACTCGTCACTGCTGCTGCCATCTCCATTCTCTGCGAAAAAATCTGATTTCTCACTTAAATGGCAAAGCATATATATATATATATATATATAAAAATGTGTTTTGCCTCAACAGTGCAGTATATCTCCTAACAAACTGTATTTTCAAGGAATTTTGCAAAAGACAACGTCCATTTAGAAAGCTAAATATTACAGCACAACAATAATTAAGGCTTCAGCAGCTCATGACAAGGTCAGGGGTTGTTCAGCTTTAGATAAAGGGGGACAGAAGGGTGTCATCAGTTAATGCGACTGGAAGCTACAGTGTTGGGAGTGTTTTGGAAGGTACGAACACAAAGAGAAAAGGCAGACACACAAACTGCCGAGTACACTTTGTCTCTCGGTCTTGCAGCAGCGTGGATCTTTACTGCTGTTTAGGTTTTAGTGATCTGAGTAAGTGGGACTTGCTAGCAGGTGATGTAACGAGGGAAACTTAACACAACATGCACATCACGAGTTATTTCAACTGGGTTAGTATTTTAGAAGGAGGACTGATGCACACTACAAGATGTCTTAATGTACTTTAGAAATATAATTATCAAAAGCACATTAATGCATCAAGCATGAAAAAGAATATTAAGGTCAGAGAGCCACCTTGAGTAAACCAATTACTATACAACTATAACTGGTGTTTAAAATATAATATTTAAGGTAAAAACAAAACAAAATATGATCTATTTTAAAAAGCCCAAAGAGCCTTATGGTTTGTTGTTACATCTCTTTACAAAGATTCAAATTCACTGATGGGACCAAAGTCAAAAAAAGTCTCTAAACCATTTTGTGTGCCTGTTATTTTTTTTATCTTTTAGTTTAATTCCATATTTGCCTTTAATTTGGGTAAATCTTGTAGTGTGCATGTGCCACGCTCTCTAAATCACAGTCACATTGCTACGCAACTCATACATACTCACCCGGTGAGAGGTAACCTAACTCTGAGTTCACACCGACACAACAGAGAAAACAAACAAATCAAAATCAAAATCAAACCCAAAGATGAGGAAAAAAGGGCTACTCTTTATTTTACAGGCCAGGATTTTTGTATTTCAAGAATCAATTCTTTTTGCACGGCCTACAAAATAAAATGTAGCCATATGGTGAAAGAGAAAGAAAAGAAAAGGTGATTGTGATTGGCATGCTCGGACCGGTGTGGATTTCGTTGCCGTTTCCTTACCTTGCAGAGCGCTGCCCAGCAGAGCGTCGAGCTCCGGGTTGATCTCCGCCTTCTCCTTCAGCATGTGGAAGAGCAGCTGGTTCTGGGTGGCGCTGTTGATCTCTGTCTGCTTCAAAGTGCCCTCCATCACCTTCATCTGGGAATCCTTCTGGGCCGCCAGCAGACCCTGACACATGGTGACACAGAGGTGGCGGGGCTATAGGAGCAGCATGTTCTGTTCGCATCTCTCAAGCAGGCAAACCTGAAACGCACGCTCCGCATCTCTACGTTGTTGTAATTACGCCAGCCTCTTTATTTGTTCCGTCTGTCTTCTGGGTTGAATGCATTACCCCACCGAAACCAATTAGGTTGCA
Source organism: Anarrhichthys ocellatus (assembly GCF_004355925.1). Lineage (NCBI taxonomy): Eukaryota > Metazoa > Chordata > Actinopteri > Perciformes > Anarhichadidae > Anarrhichthys > Anarrhichthys ocellatus. Next base: position 1,762,582 of record NW_022280063.1, on the reverse strand, counting down.
TCATATCTAATCTTATCTAATTGAAACTTAATTTAATCAAGTTTTCCCCATCTAAAGTTCTCATTGAATTCAATTGTATAAAAGGAGTTATGGCTACAAAAGCAGAGGAATTGTATACAAGTTACCACAACAACCATGCAGTCCATTTATTTTCACGGATCTGGGCATCATATACAAATATAAGGAATGCTTGATGTTGTCTTATTTGATCTGTGCCGGGGTGGGGTTGCTTAATACATCATATAAAGGTAAAAGTGAAGGGTTAAATAAGTTATACATAAATATAAACTACAGGAACCGGACTTTACATGTTGTCAGTGAGTGAATGCAAACAAAGACACACTGATGACATCAAGACTGAAATAGCGTTATGTCAGCGAGCACGGTATAGGTACCTTACTGATGGCCATATTCATGAAATGATCCAGAAGGAAGCGGGCTTCTGATAAACTACAGGAGCTGATCACAGCGGTGACGTCCACCGTGTCTCCTTCCTCCTGTAGCAGAACAAAAACACGTTCAATGAAGTGGCACGGGAAGAAACTCGGTCACAGGAGAAGCTTTCCTGTCAAGAGTCAGACGAGAAGACTGATGGATTCTTGTATCTGTTTTATATCAGATTGAAGAGTGAGATAGGTATGTGGATGACACAAAGGGCATGACATTTGATTAAAATGCTGTTTAATAACTACATACAATATGTATATTTTAAAATTACATTTCCCAAAAATAACACAATATAGCTTTAGCTATATGCTAATAGCCAGTCAGCTAGGTTAGTTTCATGAGATAATTGATCAATGTGTGCAGAGAATCATACCTTTTGCCTTGGCAGCAGCGCTACAAATATACCCCATTTACACATTACTAAAGTCTTTACAAGCTAACTCTTAAGTTTTAATGGTGCAGCCCAGTTTAGTAATGCACAGTAGTTTCAAACTAGCTAATAAGTTAGCAACACAATCCTAAACGTGTACAAGTTCAACAGTTTTCTGTCATCAATCCTGCGCCCCCGCAGGTATTGAACATATCCACTTCCACATGATTATAGCAGCGCTCCCAATGCTAACACCGTAGCCCTCGGGCTTTACAGCGGATACATAATTGCACGGTTTGGCACCAGTGACAGCACCCACAGGCTTTTGGAAGGCACTTTCCACCCTGTTGTAACCTCTGATTGCTCGTTCTTTTAGCTCAATAATCATTCATTTAAAACGTTTTCCGGAGCACCGTGAGAGTGGACGTGTCATCTGAACCTTTTGGGGCCATACAGAGCAAAAAGCTCCTCGAATAACACTTGTAAAGCTGCATTTATGAACGTCTGTTTGGTATGAATCGCTATGTTTTGGGCTGTTTTAATGGGCTGCACTACCGGCGGCTCTTGTTTTATTGAGCCATTGTTTCTCCAACATAGGCGCCTGATGCTTATTTGTCTAAAATGCTCTGGGAGCCGTCAGTAGTGCTGAACTGTGCCATTATTTCTAAATTGTTTGCCTGAGGGCTCCAGTCCAGTACAAGCATATACTAGCTAATGAGGTAGTGATACACGTCACTCTGCACCCTGTATCCTGACTTTACCTTCAATTATTAGGCATCTAAACTGCAGGCATCCTGACCCCCCAAGGAATAAGATGCCTGGGCTTCCCCACCACCTCACCTTGGCCTCCTCCATCTGCATGATGTTGGCCTGGCACTCGGCGATGCCGTCGTTTATGTAGTCGATGTTGGCGCTCAGAGACTCCAGCTCCTCGCTCATTGAGGCCAGGGAGCGGTCGGCGTCCGCGCCGTCCACCGCCACCTTTTCTCTCTTCCTGGACACTCGCTCCCTCCGCCGGGTCAGCTCCTCCCGTTGCTAATGTGGTGGCGAGGAGTTTAGGGAGAGGGAATTGAGAGGAGATTTATTTTACAGGATCGAAAAAACACAATTTCTTCTCTTCTTTATTTTTCCACGACCATCTTGAATCTGACGACCTCATGTGTACCTTCAGCAGCCTGTTCATATCCGTCTCCATGTTGGAGATGGTCATCCTCTGCATGATGATGTCGGTGACACGTCTCTCCAGTGACTGCCATTTGGCCCTGGCGGTCCTGTTGAGGTAGATACTTCCCATCCGCACCGGGGAACTCCTGAGGGGAGAGGTAAGGCCCTCTTAAAACTGTTCAAACACGCACTCAAACTGTGTAATACACGCATGAACGTGATCAGATGCCGCACCTGGCTCCATTGGCCGGGGATGCTCCAGATGTCTGCGTCCTTCCCTGGGGGGCTCTATAAGACGACTCCTGGGGAGGCTCAGGAAAGCTCACCTTCCTGCTCACCTTCCCAGACACGGGCCTCACCTGCCGCCTGAGGGCTGTCACCTGATTAAGGTTCACAAAAGACGGAGTCATTTTGCGTGTAAGAGTGAAACAATAGCGGAAGCAATCCCAGCGATATTCTCCGTACCCCTCCCCCACGTGGCTGTGTCTCACCTCTTCGTTCTTCCTGCGAAGAATCAACTCCTGTTGTCTTTTCTGGGCCTCCATCTGCCTCATTTGGTGCTGTTAGAAGGATTGAATGTTAGGAAAGGAACTGGGAAAGTGACTAGATGTTTGCTTAAGTGTAAAATAAACTGAACAAAGGTACAATGATGACGGCTCTCACCTCGGCTCTGCGCTGGTCTTTCTTCAGAGAGGCGATCTCCCTGTTCCTCCTGCACTCTGAGGCTCTGTTTCTCTCCTGCTGCTCCTTCATCTGACGCATCAGCACCACCTGGTGGAAGAAAAGAAACACGACACACCAGGAGAAAATTGGCACCGCCACAAGACTAGAGTGAAGGTGGAAACAACCTATTCCTTTACAACCTATTCCTTTACCTTAGTCTTCTTCATCTCGGTCACGTCCAGCTGGAGCTTCTTGAGCTGCTTCTCGTACTGCGTCTGGTTCTTCAGCAGGCGGGCGTGCTGCTTCTGAGCTGACTGGAGCTTCTGCAGCTCTTTGTTCATGGAGCTCAGCTTCCTCTCGTACTCCGTTTTGATCTTCTTCGCCTTCTCCTCTGTACCCGACTCCACTGAACCTGGAGACGAGGAAGGGAATGATGAAGCCTTTCATTTCTTTTGCTCCTTGAACTTGAGCAGATTACTTTATCGCATCCGTTTCAGAGACGTATTTAGGTACCAGTTACTGAAGTCAAGTGTCTCTTACCCATGTTATGCAGCACCTTGTCCCGCTCCAGCTGCGTGTCTCGGATCTTGTTGTGCAGCATCGTCAGCTTCTGTTCGTACTGCTGCTTGAGAGTGTGCAGACGCCGCTGGCTGTTCTCCAGCTCGTCTATCAGCTTCTGCTTGATGGCGATCTCGCAGGTGATGTTGGCCAGGTCGGCCTGGACGTTTTCTGCACGCACAAAACACGTCATTAGAGCCCGATGCCTCTTCTATGTTATCACCTACTGTGGCTCCAGAAAAGAAGCTGTACATAATGGCTAATTTTACCTTTCTCCTCCAGTTCTTCGGAGTCGGAGTCGTCGGAGGTCTCGTCTCCCGCAATGTCAAAGTCCTCCTCCTCTCCATCTGCTTCCTCGCCTTCCTCGTGGTCGCTGCCCTCCTGTCAGCATAAAGAAACATACATGAAATACACACAAGAGACAAAAAAAACCCCTTAGAAATTTGTCATCTTTAAATAACGATCTTAAAGTTATTCTCCACCTCTGCCTCCTCGTTGCCTCGCTCGTGGTCGTTGTCTGGGCCTTCCTCTTTGATAACACTGAAAGAGGAAAAAGACCGTTAGCTCGCTACCTACCGAGAACTTATTCTGTGGGTCAGATCTGGAATTAACTGCAATTCAAATTACGAACGAGGGTGTGTGAAGTGCACATGCAAATGATTGTACACTCGATCAGATCAGGAGCACATGTGGGATGAGTGTGTTAATGAATGATTTCACTGTGATTGCATGGGTGGAGACATTAATGACACACTGGGAAAGACAATTTGATTAACTGATCACTACTAAGAACATTACAAGCTGACTTCATTTAAAGGAGGGTTGCCACACATGGTTAAGATTTGTTGACCAAATTCCTACATCTAAATTTTTTCTTCTTCTTTTCAAATTACTTTTTTTTACTATCAAACTCCATTTTTCCTCCTTTTTGTTTAAGGGTAAGATATGATCTGATCAACATCTTGCCGTGTGCAGTGAAAAGGAAACATAGAACAGAGGGTTAAGAGGAAGAGCTGGTTAAAATATTTGTTTCCCTCCAGGAGTGTAAACCGCCTGTAGGTGCAGAAGAAATTAGTGATTAGTTTCTTTGGGAACTTTGGGAACTTTGGGTTTGGGCGCAGGTTAACAATCAACTGAAATCCTTTCAATTACTTGGTGCATTTCAATCAGAGCACAAAAGTACTCGATTTGCACCGCTGTGTAATTGAACTAATTTCAGATCCGACCAAATCCTGGGTGGGTTTTAGCGAACCTGGTGTGTTCAACCTCTTGGTGGTGATTCTCCTCACATCGCCTTAGTCTTCAGAGAGAGAGAGAGAGAGAGAGAGAGAGAGAGAGAGAGGGAGGGATGGGAGGATGGGGGTGAGGATGGTGAGGAGGAGGTAGAGGAGGGGGGGGGCAGATAGGCCGCAGAAGTTGGGGCAAGTGAGGGGAATATTATAAGATGGGAGAAAAGACAGAGAGTGAGAGAGCAGCAAGAATGGCCGGGGCGAGTGCAGAGACTCTCACAAACGCAGTGTGTTCGAATGATGAACGCTGCTGATGGAGATGACAAAGACAGATTCCACGTAAAAAAATCCGGCTAAAAACGACGACCAGATAACATATTAAACACCTCGGCTCTAATGTGCAAAGATCAGTGTGCTGCAGCGTGCCAGAACCCGACACCCAGCCATCATCGTTAATAGCTGTCACTATCATCTTGTCTAAATCCAGCCAGGGTGTAAACTGCCAATGCAGGGAGCATCGATCCATACACTGAATTTCACCATCTCAAGAACAAGTGTGTCAGACCCACACTATACCTCTTCTTCTTCTTCCTCTCCTTCCTCTTGAGTTTCTCCAGGCTTTTCTTGGCCATTTCGATGACGTCGCTGGCCTCCTTCTCGGGGACGAGGTGGCTCTGGGAGAAGGAGCCGCCGTACAGCGAGGAGTGCGTCGAGGCCCGAGACAAACTCTTCCTCAGATTCTCATTCACGGCCTCGCTTTCCAGAAGCTTAGCTCTAAGGAGCGGAGGAGGGTCGAGTGTTATTTCCGTCACACGGCACGAACACTTGTTTTTTACCTGCTGTTTAAATAATAAAGCCAGAATACTAATACTTTATATAAATAATGCGGTGACCACATACCTGAGCTCCTCGATTTCCTTGATGTAGTTCTGAATCATGTTCCCGATCTCCTCACTGCCTTCACCTACAAGCAGAGGCATCACTTAAAGTGGATTTGTACAGTGGTGGAGAAGAAGACTTTAAAGTGTAATTACATGTTACATGTTAAAGCTACTCTTTATTTGTACACTTCTGTGACACTATAAATCAGTAGGTCATCATTTGTATTTGTCCAAAACAAAAAAAAACTAAAAACTGTAAAACTAACAACATTCCAATCAAGCTCCGTTGTACTTCTTGTGTTTAGTGCTAATTAGCTAGCGCTGTGATTGTGAGCATATTAGCATACTGACGTTAGCATTCAGCTCAAAGCCCCGCTGTAGAGCAGCTAGCATGGCTATATATTCTTGTTAAACCAGTAAACAAATTGGATATCTACTTTTTTTTGAATACATTAAAACGATATGATGACAATTACATTCTATTTGTTATTTTTAAATATAAAAGATAGCCAGAGTTGCGTATTGTGTATGTGCAAGAACTTGTATGCTAATCTGAGCAGCAAACCATAAATACATTCTGATGTAATTAGTTAGGAAATAGCATTAGCCGCACTAACAAACTTATTTTATAATATATTATAATAATGGGTGTACACTTTTGGTTTTTGACTGGCCAAGTGTGCACTGATATCCAGGGAGATTCTTTAAATGCATACATATATATATATTGGACCATATCGTTGCCACATCTAAAATCATATACATATGACTATGGTTCGTGTTTTCTTTTTTTTACCATGCTAATTTAGTTTTTTTTGCCCACCTGCTTTGGCCAGCACCTGGTTGGCCTGGTCACTGAGGATCTGCGTGAGTCTGGCTCTCTGGGCGTCGATGGTCTCCTGCATGGCCTTCACTCTCACCCTCAGGTTGTTGTTCTCCGTTTGCAGCATGGAGTTCTCGTGGACCAAGTCGTTGATGCCCTCCATGCCATCTTCACCCACCATGCGCTTCCCCTGAGCATCAGACAGAGCGGTTGATGATCATGAATCCCCCCACACTGATTGTATTCCCTCTATTCATTTTATTGTTCCATCTACCAGGCTCGCTCCTTTCCCTCTGCCCTCTTACCGTCTTGTACTCCATCAGCTCCATCTGCAGTCGCGCTATCTCCGTCCTCAGGGCGCTGATCTGCTGGCTGGCTTTGTCCTGGTTCACCATCACCTTGTTCTTGATGTTTCGGGCTCTGTTGGCGTACTTCAGAGCGTTCAAGGTCTCCATGAAGTCCCGGTCCGACGGGCTGATGCAGGCGATCATCACCGTTTGACTGGAGAACGCACAAATGAAGAACAGTTGCAATGACTAATCTGTAAAACTAATACGCTGTTTTCATGCCATGTTAGGTGTACTGAAGGACAAGTTTAGCCTCTGCATGTTTTAAAAATCTAGTGAGGATTATTTCATGTTTAAAGCAGCACTGGTGATCAATCACTGACTTCAAAGCAGGTAAATCAACTTTTGCAGCACGGAAATACTGGTTTGTCATCCATTGTCAAAGATACACATCCGTATCTGCGCGCAGACAGAGTTTACAAACCTGTTGCCGCCCAGTGAGTCCTGCAACAGCCGGGTCAGTTTGGAGTCCCTGTAAGGCACGTGAGTGGAGCGCTTACTCCTGTCTCCCAGAGCGCTGATGACGTTTCCCAAAGCAAGCTGAGGTGAGACGGGGAGAAATAACAAGTGTATGATTGGATATTTGAGGGTTTACGCAATTCCGGGACTAAATGAAATAGGAAGTAAACAACACTGTTTTGAGTACTTTTGGAAAAACACATGTGCAGTACATGTTCTCGTCCACCTGGGGGCTCTCTTGCTCCACAAAATCCCCTGACACTGGTGAACGTTGACATGCACAGTCATAGAATAACAGATTCACTACTTTGCATCGTCACCCCAATCAACACAAACACATTTCTATGGCTGCATGAATACAACACATGACTATGAGCTATGACTGCAGACGTGCTCTTAGCGTCCTCACCAGCCCACAGTTGATGGAGATGCCCTCTTTAGCTCGGTCTCCCGTCGCTCCAGTTCTCTTCAGTCTCTCAGAACCGGCCAGGTCCACAAAGTGGAACTTGGCCGTCAGCGTTTCGAACTCGTTGATCTCTGTGTCGTTGGATAGACGGTTGTCTGTTACGTTCTCCTGGAAGAGAAAGAACGCAGCGTAAAAAAAAAAAGAATACATTGCAGCTGATGGTGATTTCAGCGGCGGCATGTGTGTGCGGTCGGGTACGCACGTCGTTGTTGGGAGAGCACACTCGAACTTGGCACAGGTGGATGGTGAAGATGGCGTGGGAGCGCGAACTCTGTGCGTTCATCTGAGTGCTGGCGGTGGTTCGAGACAGAGCGCCCAGCTTCAGACACTGAATCATCTGTTGGAGGAGAGACATAGGGAACAGATTGCAGGTTGTTGGATGATAAAAATAATAATATAGGAACTGTACAGCGAAGTGAATTGACTTCATAGATGTGGAAATACAGCCGGAACTACTGTAAGTTTTTTTCTAATTAAAGTAAACTGATGCTTTTATATCATAGTGGTGGTTTTGAGTATCAAACCATTTCAGAATACGTTTATTAGGATGGGGTTGTACTGATTTTTAAACCCACTTCTAAGCAGTAGTGTGTGATTGATTAAGGGTGACGTCCCTCCTGCAATTCCAATTTTTATACAATACGTCGTTACTTTATGTGTGTGTGTGTGTGTGTATATGTTACAGTTGTGCTCCCACATAAACCACACATTATAACAGAAATGTGCGATGACTAATGAAAAAGGGCTCGTCTGTGTGTCTGGAGTGGGTGCAAAAAGAAAACCGTTGAAGCCGACCTCAGCCTCAGAGGTCACGGTGCGAGTGGTGACCCCCACGGTGTAGATGCCTCCGTTGGCGTCCTCGTGGATCTTGACGTTGGATCTCTGCCTCCTGGCCTCGATGTCTCGGGTCGAGTCGAACAAGTCCAGCACCTCCTCGTTGTACAACTGCAGAGTATGGAGAGAACGCAGATAATACACGTATTATTGCCATACATCCACAGACCCTGGACACATTTTTTGAGGACCACTTTAGTGACCTAGACACGTCGAACGCGAACCACTGCTGTCCTCACAATGAATTACTGTACATAACCTGCATACATCAGTGTTTCCCAGAGGATTTAGTGAGACCACGGTGGGTGGACCTCGTACCCTTTAGGGTGGTTTCGGGGGCATGCTCCCCCAGGAAGAACATTTGGGACATCTAAAGTTAGATACATCTATCTGGTGCACTTTGAGAGCAAAATCAAGAGGCTAGACCTGAAGAACTTTGTGCTCTTGTAAACAATTTTGTGTTCTAGCAGTAGTGGAATGTAACTAAGTACATTAAGGCCTACTGACAATTAAAGGTAGTTGTACTTTACTTGAGTATCTCAATTTATTGTAACTTTATACTTCTACTACATCTCCGGGGGGAAATTAGTACTTTTAACGTACATACGTAAGTTACTACTTACTTTGCAGATTTAGATTCTTAATATAAAATATAAACTATGATCTAATATTAAGTACATCATTATTAAGTATATAAAGTATGGCCAGCCAGCCCGTTGAGTATAAAAATGTTTCATTTCATAATGAAACTGTGGTGGGACAAATTAGACTATGATGGGCCACAGTGGAAAACAGTGGACATTGGCATTACAGTGTGTCATTTTGCATACATGCAGGATTTCCCAGTCAATAGAATATCCCTGAAGGAAGCAGACATATCTGAGCGCATAGGAAAGGTGACAGAGAAATACTTTCTGCAACAACTTCTCGGTCCACACAGCGTGGTATGACTGACATTAAAAGCTATTGTTCGGGCTAAATCGCCTTTGGTTTGCTATTATTTATTGGTAAAGCTTATTGGTAGGAGAGGAAACAATCATCCCACGTCTCTCAATTAGCTCAGCTATATTTGTTGTCCATAACTTTACTTTGAAATTGCGTACTTTGATATCTAAAATGCGTGCCTGCTACGCAAAATGCGTACAGGTTGGCAGGTCTTCTTCCCAGACTCGTCTTCCCCCCCCCCAGCTGCTTCTTCACCAGCTGCCGGCATCCACCCGTTGGTGGTTAAAAATAAAGCCAGGAGCTGACCACAGTGACGGACTAACGACAGTTTAATGGCTGTAGGGTCATCTGGACGCTTTCACAACCCTAAAACCCCCTACACCCTCTGCTGACATTTGACCTCTTGCTGTCTGCATGCTCTCGTTACGTCTAACTAATGGACCTTAGGCGGACTGGATGCTTTGAATGAAGAGTTTAGACTGAGTGCTGATAATTGCCCCTTAGTTTGAGACATAAACCCCCATCCTGTGAATGTCAGCCTCTGTGTGTGTGTGTGTGTGTGTGTGTGTGTGTGTGTGTGTGTGTGTGTGTGTTCCTGCACCTCCAGGAACTGTGCGTTGATCTTGAACTCGGGAACAGGCCGGCCCTGCTCGGTGGCAGCCTCTCTGCGCTCCTCGATCCCCCTGAACAGGTGGTTGATGGCCCGGGGAATGATACCCAGCTCGTCCTCCTCGATGTTGACGTCGAAGCCGGTTCCCATGGTGTAGGTCTTTCCCGAACCTGTCTGGGCGCCGGGGGAGGAGACAGAGACATCAGTCACTTTACCAAAATGAGGATAAAAGTCCATTTCTGCTCTTATTGTGTGTACTTTTTTGCATATTTCAGCAATATGTTGTTTCTTAGCTGTGTCACTCAACTAACCGACTGTCGACTGGAGCCCGTCTCTGGTGCAGCTCTGAGTAGTTTCTCTAACATATGGGGAGCGGGGGGGGGGTCAGAGGGGATGGGGTAGTCGCCGTGGCGACAAAAGCAGGAATGCAACATTGGGCTCAAATTCACGCGTCACCCCTCTCCTTCCTGACCAAATGCCTGAAAGAGACCCTGACAGGACTGTGTGTGATATATGAGGAAGTGTGTGTCTGTGTGTGTGTGTGTGTGTGGGAGACAAAGACAGCGTTTGTGTGTACGTCGGTTGTATCCTACGAGACCACACCTTTTTTTTTTACTACGTTCGTGCGCATGCTCCTGTGTGCGTGCACGTGGCCTCCACTGCACGCCGTGAAAGGCTCTTTGACGGGAACACAAGGGCTGCAGCAACAATGTGAGGAGAGCAGAATGAAGAAGAGCGGAGGGGGAAGATTAAGAGGAGGGAAAGCTGCGGCCGGAGACGCCGCGGGAGAGACAAATGAAAAGCAGGTCGCTTGCTCGCTCGATGTATTTGATTCATTCTGCACGAGATGCAATGAAGGCTGATAGAAAAGTATTTTTTATCCAATAGGCTTTGGTGTTGATGCAGCTGCTTTTGCTCCTTCTATTGTCACTGTTAAAGGCCTCCACTCTACCACAGGGTCCTAAAGATTTATAGATAATGTCACATTATATCAGGGATATACTACATATTACATTAGACAGGGGCCATGGCATGTCAACCTTTACATGAGACATCTGTTGAATTACTGGACGTATTGCCTTTACATCTGAAATTATGGACTTGTTTGAAAGAGCAATAGAAAGAGAGTAATAGCAAAACATGGGTTTGGCACAGTTGTGCATTACAAATAGTCCGGTATCCAGTTATAGGGGGGAAATAACAAAAATATCTCCAAACAAGCCACTATATGGACCTATAAAGACACAGTACACTTTAGCTATGCATTTCCATTCAACTCTTTGAAAGGGTGTGAAAATGTGTAAAGTAGTGTTTAGTACTAGTACTAAAAGACAGCCTTTTTTGGGGGGGGGAGGGAATGATGCAAATCTCATATTTGTCTGCTCTGTATGAAGCTAGAGACCGTAGTTTAGCATACAAACTAGAAAAGGGTGTCTGGTTCTGTCCAGAGGTAACAAAATCTCACTTATGTTTCGACTTTGCGGTTTATTTGCCTGCTGTGGAAAGAGGTGACGCTCTGCTCACACTCTGCTTTGATTGGGCAATCGCCCCGTCTATCTCTCCCTCTCAGGATAATCTATCGGAGCCAATATAAAGCTGCGGTGGTGAGAGCAGGTCAGAACACGTCAGCTGATAGCTTGTGAGGCCACGTTCACTCCCTCGTTACTCGTCCGATAATATTATGTGCTGCCATAAATCTAGCCGGAAGTAGCTCCAGCGTGCGAGTGTTTGTGTTGATCTGCCAACACGCAGGGAACCCTGGTGACCCACCTGTCCGTATGCAAAGATAGTGGCGTTGTATCCCTCCAAGCAGCCCTCGATGAGACTCTCGGTGCAGTGCGTGTAGATGCTTTCCTGCCGGCTGTCCATGTCAAAGACGTGGTCGTAGGTGAAGGCCTTGTCCTTACCCAGGAACACCTGCGGCTCCCCGGGCATCACGTACGTACAGATGTGGCAGCCCTCGATCTTCTCTTTGGCCAGCTGAGGACGGATCCTGGTGGAAGGAGAAGAAGGAGATTTTTTTTCACTACCCACCATAACTCAAGATTTCAGCACCGCGGGGAGAGAAAAATCGAGCACAGAAGCCCTTTCAAGGACATTTCCTAATCGATTTCAAAACCTTTAAAGCCTAAGTTACACATTTTTAATTCATAAACTTTTCAGCTGTTCAAGGCCCTTTGCAACTCTGGTCTGTGGGTGTGTGAGGAGGCAGAGCGGAGCTCTGTGTTCAAAAGCCTGATCTTACGTTGTTTCACAGGTTTGCTGGTAAAAAATGTAGCCGAGTAAAAGACAGATATTTTCACTGAGCTGCAAGCAGATGAGTGCTGCTACTGTGCAGTGTGTGTGTGTGTGAGAGAGAACGTGAAGGACCACGCACTGCCAACACACCCTCCAGCACCCACCATACACAGTACAGTGTCCTCACTGTTCAAGAGAGAGAGAGAAAGAGAGAGAGAGAGAGAGCTCCGGGTAAACAGTCCCACCCTGGATTTCATTAGTGAATCACTCCCTTTACCTTAGCGCAAATAAACACACCGTTATTACATCGTTTCCTCCCATGATGCACCTCTGCCTCTCGTCACTGAACTCACTGTCCACCTGAAGAGGAAGCGGGAATATCGGAGGGAATCATGTGGACATATTTGGAGCATTAAAATATCAAAAAATATTTGAAGCTTTGACGGAAATCTGTAAAGATTATGTACAGAAAAAGATAATTCAGAAATAATATTTGAAATGCCTTTGGAAGAAAAAAAAAAGGAAATTTCTAGCAGGCATTAAATCTGAGAGAGTGTGTGTGTGTATGAGTGTGACACTTTGCACTGCACTTTGCATTCGGTGTGCTGTATTCCTACAGCTGTAGGACTGGAGATGGCCACTCACATGAGGAAACAGGATCTGTGCATTTATTCTACAAAAGCAGCACGGGGCCAAGTCAGTACACACACACACACACACACACACACACACACACACACAC
>NW_022280063.1:1747529-1749706 GCF_004355925.1 Anarrhichthys ocellatus | reverse complement strand
ACACACACACACACACACACACACACACACACACACACTCACAGCCTGCAGCACAATGGCTGCCCAACTTTTTTTGTTTAGCAAAAGAAACTGTACACCTGCAGAGCGTTAGCTTAGCGTCAGCTTTGTGTGATGGGCAGCGGAATTGCCCATTTATACAATGAATGATGGATGTGATGAAAGCAGATGAAACTAGTCAAAATGTGGATGTATGATCCTACAATTGCAGCGCAATCATTGTGCTCCGTCCTTGGAATAATTACAATTTTGAGTCAGCAAAAACGTGCACGTTTCCTTTCCTTCACTTTCTCGGCTGTTTTTAGCCTCGTTAAGATATCCTCTGTCGGAAATATCGGGTTAATATTTGCTGCTAAATCCTCCGCTATGTTGACCAGCTAGTCGCTAATTTCTGTTGTTTGGTGCTGGGCAGGACATGAGTAGTTATAGGAGCTTTTTTTGTGGCTAAAAGCAGCTGCCTGTTGCATCTGGAAATGATGATGATGAGAGCAGTGAGCGTAAACCAAAAACATTAACATTGCGGGCCTTAAAACCAAAACAATGAGCTGAAAGACGCTGAAAAGCTCCATAGAGCTGATGGGAACTGCAGAGTCAGGTGATCCTTCTCCGTGAGCTCGTCATTATGAGCGTCCTCTTTCAGATTTACAAAAACATGAAATATGAATTAGAGCAGCTTTAACTTTTATAAGAGTGCTTATTAAAACTGTACATAACAAGAGGCTTTTTTTTTTTTTAGCCCGTGGAGCTGACGTGACTGTAACAGGCAGTGTGGTTAGGTCATCTGGCTGTGATTTGATGGTAGGGTGGTTCAGGGCCTTACAGGAGAGAATCTGCATTAATCCCTTTGGCCACCTTCCCAAAACCTGACAGAGAGCCATGACTGTAATCCAGTGCAACAATGGAGGCACTCACTGCTGCATTAAGTCCCCCCGTGTCATCGCTCACTTCGGCAACTCCAAAGAAGCGTAATGCGATGCCGAGTTTTAACATGAGATGTCACATTTAGAAAGCAAAATCCATTTTGGGTCATAAAAAGTCAATGGTTGCTCATCCCACAGGAAATGTATAACTGTATAGCCCCATTTAGAATAAGTCTTCTGATTGTGTTCATCGCCACAGTGTGACACAACGTTTGTTTTGTGGGACATCCCCGGGGTCCTCCATACATAGAGGGGCAGACGGGTGGGCCGAAGAGGAAAATGAATGCCTGAGAAAATGTTAAGAGATAAAGGCAAAGAAAGAGACTACACATAGTGGTTACAGCCCAGACAAAACACCGATGGCAATCTCCGCATTACGAGGCGACCACAGTCCATCCAGTCAAACAGACCTATTATCTGTCTGCGTAATGACGGTCTTTCAAGTAACAGACAGAACTGGTTCAGCTCTCAGAAACTCTATTTTTTTTGTTGTTTTCCTCAAGGAACACCAAAGAAACCAGACATTGAGGAAGATTTAAATCTTCTGCCTCACGTCACAATCTTGAAAAATCCCACATTACTTTAAAAGACATTGTTTTTTCCTACAATTCTTGTGTGTGACAGTACTTCTTAAGGTACCACGGCTGCACTTACGTAACGGAGACGCTCTGACCGAAATGCTAATGTTAGCATGCTAACATTCTCGCAATGGGCCCCCAGGGACTGAGCTGGGATCGACGCTATTTCGGTGTAGGACGCCAATCTTGCACCGGGACCGCACCGATGGACAGATTCTGAGCACCAAAATGAATGAAAGTCAATGGCTGCCTTGAAAATAGAAAGTCATTCTAGAAACATATCAAATGGTTTGTAAATTTCTGATGGTGTGTAACAGATCTCAAATAAATAAAAGGTCAAGCATGCCTTCACATTAAGGATAAGCTAAGGTGCAAGGCGCGTCCCGCTGGTGTGTTATTAGTGTGACTGACTCGAGCTGCGATTGTGATCTGGCAGGCTTCACTCTGAAGGTTCAACCCAAAACACTCTTTTCCTCTTGGCAGAATGAGGGCTCTGCCCTTCAGCGCTGTGGAGACTTACAGCGCTAATCCAGCTTCTAGAGTGACACACGCGGGCTCCTCTCAGGCGCTTTCTGCAGGAAATTCAACTCCGCCTCTTCCTAAATGTGCACAGTCACACACACACACACACACACACACACACACACACACACACACACAC
>NW_022280063.1:1747160-1747519 GCF_004355925.1 Anarrhichthys ocellatus | reverse complement strand
ACACACACACACACACACACACACACACACACACACACACACACACAGAGGGGCATGCCTCAACACTTTCGTACTCTTGTACATGCAACGTCAATGTTTTGGGGAGTTGTTCACGGAACGATAATTAGAGTATTAGTTGTTTAACTGCATCGTGCGGCCTCTTAATCATCCGGATTAATTCAAAAATCGGTTTGTGATTGTAGCCCTGCTTCATATTTTGTATATTGATCCTCTTTCTTGTATATGATACATTTGTGTTGTACATTGAAGTGAGATTTTAAAGTAAAAAACATGGTTACAGTGTCAAGAAACTCTTATTATTACCAAGTATTAATCCTCATCCTGACAGGTACACACAC
>NW_022280063.1:1743398-1747150 GCF_004355925.1 Anarrhichthys ocellatus | reverse complement strand
ACACACACACACACACACACACACCAGGGGCCCCCGAGGCCAAGTGAAAACCTTTGTGTAGTAACTGCTCAACACAGTGATCGGCTATGACAGTTTCAGCCGGTTTGAGGGAAAGCTGATAAGAAAAGTACTAAGAAGCTCCAGAGTGGAGAGGATTAGAGAGATACGTTTACGGAGAGAGTTTTGGAGTATTTGCCACCAGGCACTTTGCATTACAACATAAAGATCTGTGTTGCTTTATCCCTTAAATAAACTCATAATCCAGGAAGGATCTTGATGCAGGTACAGGAGGTGGCCGACCAACTCAAAAGAGCAAAATACTTACAGTAGCTCAACTATTTGAGTAGTATTTGGAGACGATGCCAATAAGTTACTTTTTATTCCAATATAAACACAGATATAGAAGTAAACTGAGCAGCTCTTAAAGCACAGCTCAGTGAGAGATTGTGACTGCATCGACTGATGCGAGGAGCTTAGAGTGATGAAATACAGTTCACTGAACCTGTCTAAGAGATGAAAGGGGAAAGCACACACCCAGACAGTGTAGTCCACGTACACATATACCTATTCACACACAATATTACTGTACAGACAGACACACACACACACACACACACACACACACACACACACACACAGAGGGGCTTTGTCAGCCTCTCCCCATGTGACAGGCCCTGTTAGACTCCTGCTCTCAGTCTCATTACAGCAATTACAGCGACAGCCTGAGAAACAGTGGGCTCCTCGTGCACACACACACACACACACACACACGCGCACACGCTTAACCAGAGAAAACCCAGACATCATACGCTGTCGGCCGTGATTTTGGAGGTTTCGTACTGTGAAACTTTAGAGGGGAGTTAAACTGATGAAAAGTCTCCACCAGATCTCCTCAGGGACGCTGCTTGCTACATGCACACGCTGCAAAACACTAAAACACACAACTACGCACACAAAAATAAAGTCTCGGATCATTTTGGATCCTGATCCTGGCAATAAGAATGGATATACAATATTAATACCCCTCTACTGACCTACAGTAATGATCAGCAATCAATTAAATTAGGAGAAGCTGATAAAAAAAAGGAGATAAGTCAGTCCATCAGCACCGTGCTGCTGATCTCATCCTTCCTGAAACACAGGCAATCAAATCACCTGCTGACGTCACTGCGGCTGACCATCAGCCAATCAAATCGCTCCCTAGGGATGCCGGTGGCCGACCACTCGTCCGCATCATCGCTGGCAACAACAAAGCCCGGTGTTTCACTCGTTCCTGCCAACCAAATCGAATCCTCTGTAATCTAATTTTTTTTGGTTTAGTGCGGAGGGTCAAAGGTTCATGCGCAGCTGGCACCGGCGGCACAGAGTGACTCAGCAGAAACGGGGAGGAACATCTGAGCCCACGAGGCAGCAGACAACAGCCCTCCTTCTCTGCACATCTCACACCCTGCTACCGGCACACTGACTCATCACCTGACCTCATCGCCTGGAGTCACATATTTTTGGATATTGCCATGTTGGCATTTAAGGACCAGTTCACCCTATTAGTCATACAACATATATAATGATTTATGTATTTAAATTAATATAAATTTGTAATATTTCATAATGAAATTTGGCCTGAGTTGTTACAACAGAAGCAAAGACGTGTCCGCACAAGTTGTGCCAAAATCACACACACACACACACACACACACACACACACACACACACACACACACACACACACACACACACACACACACACACCTTCCCCTAATATCTTCTTTGTTAGGTGCCTTCTCTTATTTGTGTGTAAAAGTAAAAAATGGGAATAATAAAGGGACACTGACATTCACCTGCGAAATGTCACAAAGTGGGAGTTTAACAAGCGATGTTCTCTATCTTAAGTGTTTCAATGAAACTAAAAAGTTTCAATAACTGCGGCTAAGCAGCTGAAGAATGTCTGCCAGTGTTTTGATGAAGATACGAGTGGACTGTGGTCCTCTGAGGTGCCGTGACTGTGGACGGCTGCGATCCAACAGAGGTTAATGAAGGACACCCCCCCCCACACACACACGCACACAGAGAGCTCTTTTATAGTACATCGGGCAGCAGGTGCACTTTTATATTTGTATTTGTCTGTTGACCGCCGTCTAATGGCCGCCCCGGAGCAAAGAGGATGAGTGAGGAGACACAGAAATGATGGAGATAAGAGCCAGAGAGCAGTCCTCACGGCCCTGCCACAATGAGAGACTATACCGTTGTACCTCACTACATACTCAGCGGGACAGTGTTTCCATTGTCTGGCAGCTGCTCTTGACATCAAGAGCCGATCCATTGCATCACTCGGTTCAGTGTACTTCTGCGAGCACCAAGCTCAAACAAGTCCTCGACCTGTAAGAGGCTGAATACAACAGAACGCTGGGCAGAAATGTGCAGGATGTGGAATCATGGTGAAGGATGCATCATGTGAGAGATATCAGAGATAAGAAGCAATCCTGAAGATGATTGGAAATGAAATATGCAACATCGCAGCACTTCAAACTGACTGCTGAGCCAGACTACTCTGATCCACTGAACATGAATAATAATAATTCATTAGCATCAACGTAAAGCACTCGGAGTCAAGAGCAAAAGGCTGTACTGCTTCATGATTCATCTTCTTGTGATCACTAGAAGGATGTACTGTAAATGTTTATGGTTTTCAGAGAAAAAAATATCAGGAAAAGGTCATTTATATTTCATCTTTTCAATTTTAAAAAGTGATAACATAAGATTTTCTGCCACTTTAGTATATGTGTTTATTGTTTTACATCGTGCCAACCAATATGAATGTGAAGTGTTGCTGTTACAGTGGATTCCCGTTCTTTTTCCGACCAGGACGCATCCTTGATATCATCCGGTCGGGCGAGAGAAACTCTCACAGGTTAACAGGAAGTGATGAAGACGTACGACAAAGACCTTGAATCTGTCTTTTCTGTCAGACTCCAGTGTGAATAACAGCCAGGCAGTGATGTCACAGAGGGCATCTGGGAACCAGGCCAGGAAAACTGGTCAAGGAAAGGGTCAAGAGAGTGTTCTGCTGAGTCAGGGTTTCCCCCTCCCCCCTTCTCTTGTTTAGATGGCGGACTGACCGGTGTCCATTCACAAGGGCCATCATCGCACACCCCGAACCGCTTAAAAACAAGCTGCCACGGGGGAGGGGGGGGATTCTGACGAGGTCACTGATCACAGCTCTGACTGCTTCCTGGGTCAAAGGTCGCTGGGCAGGAAGGAGGGAGAGGTTGATGGTGGCAGAGGAGGGTGGCTGTCAGGAGAGGGCGTATGAGGATAACGCGCGCGCGCACACACACACACACACACACACACACACACACACACACACACACACACACACACACACACACACACACGGGACTTTCGATGAAACATAAAAGCAGTGGAAAAAAACATGTTTTGCATCACAGTAGGAAGTGGTGGAAAAAAGCATGGTTTTAATATACAGTTACACTAAATATTATAAAATATTTTATTAGTAAAAAAAAACAATCCATGTTGAATTAACCTTCGCCTGGTTAGACAGAAGTTGTTGAATAACTCAGTAAGAGAAATATCACATGACAGCAGCTGGCAGATGGCTTGCAGCATGCTTTGCTTTTGTGTCTCAGTTCACTCGAGTTGGTTCATGAATATTTATCACGAATATGCTCGGACGGACACGGGGTTATGCACACACACACACACACACACACACACACACACACACACAC
>NW_022280063.1:1736303-1743298 GCF_004355925.1 Anarrhichthys ocellatus | reverse complement strand
TGTATCTGACAGACACCTGATACGATCCAATGGAAGTCAGACAGTCTGGACGTGAGTGAAGGAGTAAAAGCTGGTGACCGGCGTCCTGATTCACTAACCTGCAGCATATGTGATGCGGAAGTGTACGCATCTAATTAAAGAGGAAGAGAAACCCGATTCCTCACCACTTAATTTCATGAATTATTTAAAGCTGCACTTCAAGGACATTGACATATTCTAATAAGACACATGAGTGGCTCCTTCAGGCAAAGTCTGCGACATGACTCACTTCCTGGATAAATCGTTAACTTCCTGTATCGAGTATGGGACGCAATAAACATATGGGTTGTTACGTAAGGAAAGAGATCTGGAACACATTCACACAGGGGGATAACCCAGAAAACACTAACTCTGTGTGTGTGTGTGTGTGTGTGTTTGCTGAATCATCCAACAATGTGCTACTGAAGTGAGCCATCTGTACGCTGTCAGGCGCGTTAATCGTCAAAAACACAGATGCCAGCGCACGTCTAATAATCTCACTGAAGAGCCATGAAGAGGCAAGCACACTTCTAAAGAGCAAGTCGACTTTTGAGTTACATCATCTTTTCCAGTTATAAATCAAAATGACACCAAAAAAAAACAAAACAAAACGTCCCAGAAACACCTTCCCTCTGTTCAGGCCCCAGACACCATTTCTTTCTTCTTCTGCCTGGAAAAAAAAAGAAAAAAAAAAAAAGGATAAAGAAGCATTTCATAGCTCTGGAGGGGGATTAGGAACTTGCTAACGACAGCATTAGCCTTACAGGCTGAGGCAGGTACTGGTTGGCAACCTGCTAGCTGATTACCACAAACACACACACACACACACACACACACGCAGCTACCTAAACTATTAGAGCCTTTCAGATGCTTTGAAGTTCAAGTCCACCACACGCTCCAAGTAATTACGATGTTGCCCCGGCAATTAATCGAGCTGGGAAAACACCGACACGAAGCTGCCGTTTGATGTTCAAAGAGACGAAATCTGTGATTTAATAAGCAGACGAAAAGGTGCGACTGACGTCCAGAGATCATCAAGTGAAAATCGATGAAACCTAAAGTAAAAAGGAGTTTCCTTAAGGGCCCCTCTTCATCGGCTGGATGTAGTATTTTGCCATAAAATCTCAGCAGAAAAGAAATCACGTTAGCAAGTGTATGAACAAATATCTGCAGGTTACGGCCACACCCATAACCAGCTGAGCACAGATACAATACATGCATGATCATAGGACAGGTACATGTGAGTAAATGCTCCACTATGTTCACCACTAGCCGCTAACTTACTGCAGGTAGTGCCTTTTAGTCTTGGTATTTATTGCACATGCCCGGCTCCCCTGCTGCGGAGTGGAAAATCTCATTGTTGGTGTTATCAGCTCCACCTGAGCTTCTCTGACTTTAAGTCCAAATGTCTGCTGTGGAAACACACTCACTCAAGCAAATAAGACACACAGCGTACTGGGAGATTAGGGAGCTCTGTGAGCTAAAGGGTGACAGGAAGCGGATCACCTTGTGTGTGTGTGTGTGTGTGTGTATAAACTAAGGGATCAGTGACAGAGCACTTTCACGTGCCACAGCTGACCTCAGCAGAGGCTCTGAACTGCTGACTCTGCCTCCGATCAGACCCTGACTCAGGATTAAAAGATCTTCGCCGCAGCAAAAACAAGCATTGATCGTAGTTCTGTGGTATCACATGATGAGACTGTGCCGCCAAATGAAGGAGTGACGAGATCAATGGAGGAAAGGAAGGGAAACAAAAGAATAAACCGGTGAACAGTCGACTGCAGATCAATGGGACTAAAGGTGAAACCCAGCTGGCAAACAAAACAACAGAGCTCTGCAAATAATGAATGAAGCCTGAGCTTTCTAAGAAGACACAATAGCAGGTAGTTTCCACTCAAACACACACACACACACACCTTTCTGTAGCCGTGTGTGTTTGGCAACTTTACTAATCAAGGACACAAGACAAATGAAATCTTATTGATGAGACTCTATGGCACCCAAGAACCAGAGTGCATGATGGGATATACTGACAGATATAGTTTTATTATCTATGAGAGAGAGAACACGAGACTCCTGGGTCAAAGTGTGAATGCACAACAACAAGCCGGGGCAGAGCGAGGGAAGAGAAACGTGATATGGGAACAAGCTTTTGTCCCCTCTCTCTCTCTTCCACTGATCCAGTTCACATGACCTTTCAGGTTGTCTTTCCAACACACACACACACACACACATACACAAAGAAAAAGCACCTGCCCCCGAGTTTAAAATCCCTGAAAACCAATGAGATCGAATGCAGTCAACACATCTGCCTTGTATTAACCTGTGGCAACCAAAATAAGTATACCCTATATTGACAAAAATGTCAGAGTCTGTGTTGTGCTGCCTGCAGGTGACACACTGTTGCAGGCTTTCTCTTGGCCTAATCCCCTCAGACGTGAGGTCTTCATTCATAAATCCACTATACCATGCAGTGTAGGTATTAACAAAAGAAGCTCACGTGATCATGAGCCACTGGTCTGTATGTGCTGTGAGAAGCATGCGATGGGCATTAAAGTGCATGGGAGTGGAGGTGAAGGATGAATGCACGCGAGAATAAAAGCAGGGACGACACGTGCATGGTTGTGTAGCAGGTGTGAGCATCTTTGGAAAGAGGAGGGGGGGCGGGGGGTCTGCATCCTTACCTCAGGGCGACGCGCACCGAGCTCTCATCCGGCCCGCCGCTCATGGTGTCGCCGGGTGGATCGTCCGATCGCTCCGCTTATAAATAGCTTGATTTTCCCTTTTTCTTTATCCTCTTACGAGACAAGAGGAGCGCCGTGGTCCGCCCTCTTCTCCCTCCTTCCCCGGGAAAGCGCTTCTATGTTGAGCTCTCACCGCCTCCTCCGCGCCATGTTTTATGAGATGGAGCAGCTAATTGTGGTCAGGTTGTTTTTTTTTGTGTTCCATATTTGCTGGGGAAATGTGCTTCGGGATCCGCCGGCGGTCACCTCTCCAGAGGCATCGTCTCTGCCGCTGTACCCGGGGCAGAGAGCTGGGATCCACTTGGCGTGCGGCTCTCGAGACGGAGGACGTAACCAAACTCCTCCCCCTTATCCTGAGCTATACCAATCCAATGGAGGGGGGGGCAACCTGACTCACTACTCAAGGGAATAAACGATAATAATAGCAATAGACATGGATGGATACTATTTTATTTTTATTTTTTCTGTGAGGGAAATATATTCTTTAATCAACTTAATGTTTTCAACTTCACACCTTTTTTAATTTTTTTTTCAGGCATTTCATTTTTGGTCAGTTCTTTGTTTTGCAGTTTTTTGTATTCGTTATTTAATTTAATCTATTTTTAAAATTTAACATCAGATCTTTCAAGGACAATATGCAGCCTGTTCCTTTAATAATTATATCCGGTCTACTGCCACAGATTACAATTTGGAGCCATAAAAAATAAATTAAAAAAATCAGGCCATTCAATTCAATTTGAATGTCCTTCTGATATTTCCAATTGAAATGACAAGATGACGCACTGAAGGTGTATGCAAATAGAGGAACGTGGCTGCCACCTTGTGGTCAATTCTTGTTATTGCACTTTAGGGCTCATTGATGTAACGTGTCTTCTTCACCAGCAGATGGCTTCACTTACTAAATTGCTGTGTCACAATTTAATACTACATACTATTTGTATGCAGTATACTACTGTTTTTAAGCGTTAGTATGCAAAAAAATAAGTAAAAATGGATGTTAAACATTCATATGTGATAAAAGCCTCTAGCTACTCTGAGCACATCATCATTTATTTGAAGGGACTGAAACCTAAAATGGTGTAAATTCTGATGGTGAACAAACGCACAAGGCCCATTTCTTTCGAGGTTGCACTGTATTGTTTTTATTAACAAGAAAATACATCTTCATCTTTCAACATAAAGTGACCTTAGCACATGATTTCTTTTTTTTTTTATACAGATCACCTTTATGCCGATGTACCTCTCTTGGTTCTAAGGTTAAAGAATACGGATTCCTACACATGCACAATGAGATCCAAAGAAAGGAAGTTCCAGAAGTTAAAAATATAAAATAGTTATATGTCTGGGAGTTTTGATTGCGAACTGTAATTCTGTAAGTAATTACAAAGTGTAGTAATCCCCGGTTTTGAGAACTACTGTACTCGTGGTCACATTTTCCTTCTTATTATCCCAGTTCATACACCACATGTACAGTAAATCCCAATTCACACGCCACCACGTGGTTCTGATAAAATAATGTCACATGCACCGTCAACACAATTATAAAAATGATCAATTATCGAACCAGAGGGGAACCTGTATGACCCGGCCACATGTATTCATTGTCTTCATAACCGCCATAAGAGATGCTTTATCATACATAATGGATACATTCAATTGATTACTTACAAAAGGGAATCTAGGAGGGGAACCTTTCAGTATCAAAGTTGTGTCAGTTAGGGTGTCGTTACAGTACACTGCGGGGTATAGCCACTGAAGGCCTAACTTCACTGCCGAGGAAGCTATCTGAACTGCTTCCTGAACGGGGTAAGAAATAATGAGGTGCCATGTTAAAAGATCTTTATCTTGTAGTTAGCCCAGAACCACCTTCAGACATGAAAAACTACTATGTTTTGGGAATATTGTACCTGCAATAACTATTTTTAGCCACCTGGGGGCAGCAGAAACTAGCTTTACAGTAACAAGCTAGCATAAGCTGAATGCTAACTAGCTGATATTGCTAACTTGTTAGCAAACAATGGCCTGTCTTATGTGCAGCCTACGCTATCCACGCATCCAGCAGACAAAGAGCAACATTAGCGTTCCTTTTGAAGTCGTGTAAATCCAATATCCAATACGCTTTTAGCTCATATTTGTTGACCAACCAACTCATGAGGCAAATATCTGGCTATTTAGCTTCTAGCTACATGTTCGACTCGCCCCATGTTCACTAGTTTTCTAACTTTGTCTGTTTGGTGTGCTAAGCAGGTACAGTACCGAGCTTGAATAATCATTAGAGAGAACAAGCAGTAACCAAATATCCTTATTGCGTAACTCAAACCAGAAGAAAATAGATAAAAAAAAAAACAACACAATTTTGGCAGAAAAAAAAAATAAAGATCTAAGCTATACCGAAGCATGAAGTATGCTGGGAAAATGGCACCTCGTCATTCATTATCCCATCCTCAAGACAAACTAGTTATATTTCTGACTCTTTTCTTTAACTATTAAAGCTACGGTCGTGCCTATGGATGTCAGACACCGTCTGCTCTTGAGCTGACCTCACTAGACAGACTCGTGTGTCATTCAGCGGCTCGTCTGGCCTCCTGTCAACCGAGTCTGACTGACTAGGACAACTTATGTCAGGTCACAAACTCCAGTGCTGAACGCTGTTGAAAAAGGCCTGCCAGTGTGACGCTCTCTTGCGAGGCGAAATAAAAGCAAAAATATAATATTTTTGCAGTCCAGATTATAATACAAGACCATCAGAGAGCATTCCAGTTATTATTACCCCTTAAGATATTAAAGGTGCGTTAAAATTTATATTTCTAATTAGTTACTTTTTCAGTCACATTTTGGTGGGGGGGAATAAAATCTATATTTGTCCTTCTCTAACCTAGCAGCCGTCATCCTGAGCAGAGCAGGGCTGCTTCCAAATGGACACGAGTCCTTCTTCTTGAACTGTACACTAAAAGCCAAAAAAGGGGGAGGTTGCAAACATCTCAATGGGGGCACAAAGATGTTGCACTTTGGATGCAGCCCCAGCTCAGACTAATAACAAAAAGGCCTGAGGGAGACGTGTGCACTCGACTATTTACATCACGGGTTCCACAACAAAGCAGTTGGCGCAGGTGTATTTACCTGAAACCGGTACTCATTTACTCATCTCTCTGCAGACAATAACAAAGGCAAAGGCGTGGTTTCAAACACAGCAGAGCACTTGTTTGCACTCTGCGGATGATGTGACTGATTGTCCGTTCTATGTTCTATATCAACCAAACAAGAGGCGTAATAACAAAATAGTGGTGTTCCCAAAAAAAACTACAAATAAAAAGCGAAATGACTTCGATATTACACCGTGGCAGTCGCTCAAGCTTCAGATTGAGTCCTGCGTGTGGTGCAAATACATTCAGATTCCACCATAGTCATGGTCCAAAAGTGCTTACACACATTTAATTTTTTGGGGTGCTTTTTGCTTTTAAAATGCAGTGATAATTTGTATTTCTTGGTATCTTTAGGCCCAGTTCAATGCACAGAACCTTAGAAATTAAACTCCATAAACCATAATCCTCTCTTCTGTTTCCCTCAGTACAATCTGGCAAAACACACACGCACACGCACACACACACACACGTCTGTGAAAGCAGCCACAACCACAGCTTAGAACCGCCACATGAGAACACACAGTACAGATGTACTTTTGTTGATCAGAACTAAAATGATGCTCATGTAACAAATCGCAGATTTCACAGTATCACAACTCCGGACGAGTTGCCGGTAACAAACACGTGGGCTAAATGAGAGAAACCGATCGAATTCATTCTGTTCCTGCGTGTTTAGCCAAAGATGTATGCCGCCATTAGTGATGAGGCAAACCGACGTGCTCAAGTGGCCAAAAATGAACCTGCCTGACTTCTAACTGTACTACTACTGAATATTAGCCCTATGTTGTCATACACTAATTAAATAAAACCCAGTAAGGTCTTGTGTATTTCATCATAATAACATGTGGAGTATTCTATATATTGAGTAAATTAGCATAACGTGTTAGCCTATTGTCCTGTAGCATCCTGCCATAATGTGCACCCAAAAAGGACCCACAGAGCACTGCTGACAAAGCAGACTCCCAGCAGGCATCTGGCACGCACAGCAGACGCACAAGTTTGTTTTGTGTCAACACAGAAGGGGGGGGGGGGGGGGGGGGGGGGCCGGGGGGTAGGAGGGAGGGTGGGGTTGGTGGGGGGGTGGTTGGTG
>NW_022280063.1:1711464-1736203 GCF_004355925.1 Anarrhichthys ocellatus | reverse complement strand
GGGCTTCACCAGGTGGCCAATGCGTGTACTTGTATCTGGCAGTTACATAGTCTGAATGACTTCCTGCTCACCCATGTGCAGTACATGTGGGACTATTTATAGACTACCGGGGTCAGCTTGCTCTTGGCTCCTGTTCTTTTGAAGAGGGCCTCCGTAGCTAATTGTGTTTGTTTAATAAACCAGAAAGCTATAATTCTGGAGTCAGAGCCGCGTCACTAAATCGCTCTGATAATAGACCCGGCGGTGGGCTCCGTAGTTTTCTTCTTTGCCGTCTGCAACTGAGCCCACATCTGTGGTTGAGGGTCCTAACGAGGGCTGAGATGACGTATAAGGAGAGGGATTGTACTGCGACTAGACACACAGAACCAAACAAAGGCATATCGTGACATCAGGAAAAACAAAAATAGTCTCTTTTGACCTCAAAAAAATGAAGAGGTAACATTGAGTTCAGTAAAAACTAAAATCGAAAATTATGACAAATGTGGATCCTGCACAACCCAGTACACAGGGTGTGGAATACTGCTGCGGACATCGTTATGCGTTTCTACATTTAAAAGTTTTCCAGCGAAATAAATGCAGCTATCACCTGATTTCACTGTG
This sequence comes from Anarrhichthys ocellatus, assembly GCF_004355925.1. Taxonomy (NCBI): domain Eukaryota; kingdom Metazoa; phylum Chordata; class Actinopteri; order Perciformes; family Anarhichadidae; genus Anarrhichthys; species Anarrhichthys ocellatus. The sequence continues at coordinate 1,735,603 of NW_022280063.1, read as the reverse complement.
AGCTGGCACAACAAATGGAAACAGCCCTCTAAAAGCAGATTAAAGTGCTATAAAACAAAACAAAACAAATAAATTATCTCAGTTAATTTGGATTTTCTTTTTCTTAATAAATGACGTGCGCTAAAAACCAAACTTTCTTTTAAAATCTACGACCGAGCAATGCACCCCGATGTGCGCAAGAAGAGGGGATAATACTGGTGAATCCACTTCACTCTCCTCCCCTCCCTCCACCTCTCAAAAGGAGGGATGGAAAGAAGAGGGAAGAGGAGAGAAGGAGAGCTGAAAGACTGGCATGAAGAGCCTCTGCTGCTTCAACAGGAGAGGCTTGGAGCGAGAGAGGAAAATCTAAACAAGCAAAAGAAAAGAAACTAAGCCTGAAGATAAAACCAACAAACCCCTACAGATTTCTTATTCTTTCATTGCCTCTATGTCTCTCAAAGAACCCCCCCTCTCTCCTTGACTCTTTACCCCCTCTGGGCCTCCCCTCCCCCCGCCCTCCCCCTCCTCCTCCTCTCACTCCTCGGCTGTTTTGAGGACAGAGTCGTCTCCCAGGATCTTGCAGAGCTCGTTGAGGCGATGCTGCATCTCGGGGATGCCGGCCAGCTGGGTCTCCAGCCGCTGCTTCTCCTCGGTGAGGGAGAGACGCGTCGCCGTGTCCAGCTGCTCGAAGTGCCAGCCTCCCTCCCCGTCGAACTGGAGCAGGTGGGTGTGGTACTTCCTGGTGGGGGGGGCGAAGAGGAAGGACTTGAGGTGTGGAGAGAGGGACCGGCGTGTGCACATCGTGTTTACAACTTTACGGTGGGTCGAATTGTAGGAAAACTCTTATTTCACAAAAAAAAGCTGAGCTTCTCTCCACCACATTTCTGGAAGACAATGTAATACAATTCCTCTTTTATTTAATGGACTAGAAAGATCATCTGTGAGGCGTGTCTTACCACAGGGAGGGTCTGTGTGTGATGGAGAGCAGAGAGATGCCGGCGTCCTTAGCGGCCTGGAAAATCTTCCCCTCCACGTCGATGCTCACAGCGCTGGTACACTCATCCAGCAGCGCATACATAGGCCTGGTAAACAGGGAGGGGGGGGGGGGCATTGTTTTAATAAGTGCTATCCGCCCAGTGAGCGACTAATGAGATTATGGTTTGATTAGCGAGATCATCCACATGTGCAAAGTAGCGTGTTAGCATGCACATTTTCTTTTTTGCTGACTAGAAATAAACAAAGCGTGCAGCTGAGGCTTGAGTGTCAAATCTCGACCCCGGTAGCGGGCGCCGGACTCCGGGGGGGGAGAAACTGTCCGCTTGGTCTTACTTGTGGTAGAACATGCGCGCCATGCCCATCCTCTGCTTCTCGCCTCCTGACAACACGTCCTTCCAGTCCAGCTCAGCATCCCAGCCTGAACACAAAAGAAGACGTTACACAACCGCGAGAAACACTCGCTGCACAACGCGATCCCTTTAAAGACGGTGGATAAAGATGTTGAGAGCAGCTATTGACATAATCCATATGAGGGGCGAAGATGTCCCAACCAGTATTTTTAGAGCATGATGGGAAAACTCTGGAAGACATTAGGTCTCTTACATAAATAATCGAAATGTTAACAGACAGGTTATACAGACTGCTTCTATGAAGCCGTCATACCAACAGTGATTACAAAGGAGAGGAGCAGCATGAGAGGCATGATGCTTTCTTAAAAGGTTTAACCAGTCTGTGCAGACAGACGGCGGACAACTTTTCTGTGTGGCATTTGTTTTAGTTTCTTTCTAAGACTGAACAGGAAATTCTTTGCACTTATATTGCATGCGTGGCAACATCCACGACGGGCGATCCAGTGACTGCAATATGCGTGAGCTCGATCGAGACCCTTTTTTCCCCCCCCACAGTGCAGCCATTCATACGTTAAACCCCGGTGTGCAGCTCTAAGCTTCGTGGAACCGTCGGCTCACAACAATAGGCCTGTTTGTTTGGTAATGAGAGGAGAGCGGCTGCCAATTAACCGCACACTCGAGTTTAGGCAATACGGGTAATGCCAGAGTGTTACAGCATCAAGAGTCTGGCTTTTGCACGTACGTAACCTAGTTTGTTTGATCTCAGAAACACTTAGCTCTGTGGCTAAATTGTGCAGGGGGGGAAAAGTTCTGCAAGCATTTTATTGATTTCAAAGTCAAACACTGGAGGAAGAAGCCAAAACCTGACCCGCTGTCAAGTACTCAATTCTGATGTGTCGGATGGTTTTGTCTAGTTATCGTGTCTAGCTGATTGTTAGTTTTGTCTGGTGGTTATTTGGTCAATTTTGACTAGTTCATGGTTATTTTGTCCGCATTATTTCTTAATTTGCCTGATGGTTATTTGTACTAGATGATGTTTGGTTCTTCCATGATGCTTCATCGGTCTAGTTATTTCGTCTGGTTGGTGACGATCTTGTCTGATGGTTAGCTTGTCTAGTTTAAGAAGGTTTAGGAAAGTGTTACCCGAGCTATTTTAGTTTTTTCTAAATTCTTCAGCCTCCTATTTTCCCTCAGAACACTCGGAGAGGTGTCTTCAGTACTGTCCTACCTCCTTCTCTGGTGACGATGTGGCAGAGGTTGACTATGTCCAAGATGGTGCCCAGGTCCTTGTCAGCGAGGCCTCTGGCAGCCATGTCCTCCACCGAGTCCGGGTAGATCACCTGGTCCCGCAGTGAACCTATGGACATGTATGGCCTGGAGAGAAACACACACACACACACACACCTTATCCACTGAGTGTTTCCTTTCAAACCCCTCATTTCATTAAGTGCTCCACACAGCTGACAACAACAGCTGTGTGTGTGTGTGTGTGTGTGTGTGTGTGTGTGTGTGTGTGTGTGTGTGTGTGTGTGTGTGTGTATACAAAAGGAACATGTTTAGGAACAAGAACTGAGAGAGAAAGACACCCATTACACTCCTGATGCATCTATTGTAGATGCTGTGTTGGATTCTCTTACAGCTGCCAGGTGGCCGTCTCGTCCCGTGTATAAAATATTCACTGCTCTGCAGGAGGGAGTCAGCGGCTCCGAGGGACCATGGGTAAGATTACATTTGATAGTTTGTCTAAGATGGGTTCAGTTTAGTCCTCCCGCTACATTAAGGAGAGGATCAATCGCTCATCTTAACCCGTTAAGAGCATCGACGCCACAATCGCCCATGTGTGTCGTCAATACATGTTGCGTTTCAACGCTTCATGTTATTTATGGCTGCAATTCACAATTATTTTCACTCATCGAGTTGGTCCATAAAATGTCAGAGCCCACATTCATTACTTTTTTTATTCCTAAAAAGGTCAGTCGTGACTTTATTCTAGCCACCTTTCAGATCAAACCACTGGAGCAGGAGATGCACGCTGGGGACACATGGCTGACTCTAGTACACTGATGATGCTCAACTTAATGTCAAATGACGGGAAAAGTACAACAAAGAAATGTTGTAATTGAAAGTACTTGAAGCCTGGTCTGGGCGGTAAATATTTCACTGTGGCCAGAGCTCTGGTTTCTCTTTGTCGGCCCCACACACACACACACACACACACACACACACACACACACACACACACACACACACACACACACACACACACACACACAGGTCTTGTTACATGGTTTAGATTACTTGTAGGGCTCACCATTACAATAGTTAAGCAGTACAGTTGTTTTGTTACAACTCACAGCTGTGGGCTATTTATAAAAAAAAAAAAAAGTAAAGTGTGTGTTTGTGTGTGTATACCTCTGAGGAATGTAGAACATATGTTGGGGAGAAGGTTTGTACAGGCGGCCGCCGTAGACGGGCCACAAGCCGCTGAGGATCCTGAACAGAGAGCTTTTCCCACAGCCGTTAGGCCCCGTGATCAACAGGTGCATGCCCTCTTCCACCTGGAATAAAGAGGGACTCTGTTAATGCCCTGTACGGTGAGTCAAACCACAGTATAACTCAGACAAAATGTCTCCTCAGAGAGAACACACTGTATTTCAGTTATCTGTCTTGTCTCTGTATTTGAACCATTCTGAGCTTCAGCTTGAAGTCAGATCAAACTGTTGGGAGGTATCCTAAATATATCTATATTTACACTATGAGGAAAAAGGAGCGAGCAGCTGAACGTTGACCTTTACATATAGTCTGAAACTTGTGGGCATTAGCACAGACTCTGCTATCTACCAGCTCAATGTCACCAGCTGTATAAACCTCAAATGAGAATTAAGGACAACGGAAATGTTAAAAAAAAAGTGACATTTCACTGTTTTGTCAGCGTTGATCTGTAATTTTAAGCGCCACAATACACTCCCAGCAAAAAGGTGAGGGGAGCAAGACATCGTTAAAACCCAAAGGGTTCATCTGTTTCCTAACGAGACCACAGAGGACTCTTCAGAAATGTTAATAAACTCCACATAGACCGAAACAACCCTCGGGGAGTCTGACAGCGCCTGCAAATGCATCATGGGTACTGTTAAGTAGAGTTTGGTGCTAGAGATTAAATGACCATGTTGGTTGCTTTTATTTAATCCGTTAGTCCATTTTAATAAGAAAAAGAGTGCAGCTATGAAGTGAAATGCTCAGAATACAGAGGACCAGAAGAGACGAGGGTGGAGCCGTCTCACCTTAACGTTCAGGCAAGACACTACCACGTCCCCACTCGGCGTGATAATTGGGACGTTCTCGCACACGATGCCCTTGTCCACGTCTATCACGTGACCTGAACAGAGAAAAGAGAGAAAGACACAGAGAGGGAAAAATAGAATGGTGGTGAATGGAGAGCAGAAGTTGAGGATTAGACTCAGTTGATCCATAAGCGTGTGGATAATACTACAGAGTAGGAATTATGAGGTTAAAAATAAAAACAAAATCTCTTTACCACTCATCTGTTAGCTGAACTGTGCTCTCTAACATTGCTAAAATTGCAGCCGTAGTTGTGCCTACGGTGTAGAAATGTGATAGACTCTGAATTGTAAGTCGCTTTGGATAAAAGCGTCTGCTAAATGACTGTAATGTAATGTAACAGGAGTTTGCTTTTAGGGTCAAATGGACATTTACACAAGGATGGATGTGCAATGACTCCAACCTTTGACCTCGATACTGTTGATTGTGTGTAATATCATATCTAGGAATGTCTGCTTATGCAAGTTGCCCCAGAAAGAGGGTTTGGCTTATTGCTTAAACTTTGGACAGAAAGTGTATCTTAAAACTGTTGCTAATGTTGGTGTTGGCGTAATGACTGATACCACTATAGGGTATCGCATTAAAAAAAAAAAACATTGTGGACAGAGGGGTTGAAAATATCCGGTGGATGTCATGGGGATGTGGTGTTATTCAAGTTCAAACAATGCGATGTGACTAACTAAACAAAGCCACTAGCTCGCCCCCTGCTCCAGACAGCAGAAGTGGTAAAAGTTTGCCACGTGTGTGTGTGTGTGTGTGTGTGTGTGTGTGTGGTGACGACCTATTTCTCTCTTTCGGTTGGTGTTAACACAGGAGGAGGTTTGGGCGTACAGCAGATCAGGCCTACCCTTTATCTCCAGCGGTCCGTCTATGTGCATCTCAGGCTTGCTCTTCTTCTCTGACCCAGTCTCTGTTGATAGAGAGGAGCGCTTGTAAACGCCCCTCTGGACGTCCTCAAACACCACGAACATGTTGTGGACCCGCGCGGTGTAGCCCGCCAGCTCTGTGACCTGTCCCGACAAACACAGAAGGGTCAAAGGTTATTGCGCGGTAAAGTCAGAGCAACCCGAGATAGGACCAGATACAGGTCCCGGTCATGTGCTGATGAAAAACTCACTGACTGTATGTGTGTGTGTTAAAGCAGTTGAGTAGATTCACTCATTTGAATAGTCATTACAATATGAGAAAAAAATATATATACACATATTGAGTCACCTGTGACACCTAAACAGTATATGTTGCCATTGAGAGTTGGTGAAAACTAGCTAGCAAGCGAGCAGACAAGTTAGCAGTTAGCTTAAGGCTAAAATGGATAAATGTTTAATATTGATAGCTAAAAGTAAACAGTTCAAATAGTTATCTAAGCTTAATGGACAAACTGTTGAAATAACTAAAAATAATGGGTGAAATAGTTAGCCAAAGTGACATAAGTCAAGTATATATTTTAAAAGCAGTTAGCTTAAAAAGCATGGACAGCTAAATGAAATAGTTAGCTTAAAGTCAGGATTTGTTTTAAATGGTTGGCTAATAATAATGGATATCTAGATGGTTTAGATAGTTAGCTTAAAGAAATAGATTTTGTAATAGTTGACTAAAAATAATAGATAGCTAAGTGGTTGAAATAGTTTGCGAAATGTGACGGATATATTGCTGAAACAGTTAGCTTTTTAAAACATTTTTTCATTACTTTTAGCTAACTAAAAGTAATGTGTAGTTGAAATGGATGGCTAAATTAAAGAATTAACAGTTGAAATAGTTTAGAAATAATGGATAAACTGATCAATTAAATCCAAAATCCACTGCGTTAGAGTGTGTAAGTGCATGCAGGACAATGTTTAACAGTGTGGTACTGTATACTACTACTCTTGGATCAGTTGTAATCTCTCAGAGTTGCGAGTTCTTCTGTTTGTTTTCAGTTTGCACATTGACACCCACACTGATGTGAAAAGGCTGCTGTACATAATGTGTGATGGTCTTTGAGAGATGGGTGAATGGAAAAAAGTATATTCAGAATTACACACATTATGATAAAACAAACAAAATATAAATCACATTGATAATAAGGCAATGGTGGAAGACAGCCCAAAATGACGTAAACACAGGATAAACACTAAATGCATTAAGGTATGAAAAGGAAAAGGAGCTCAATAGATATCTTTATCGGCAACCGACGAGGCTCAAATGAGGGGAAAATGAAATAAACAGGGAAAGAAATCAGCCTCTTGCTTCAGCTTGAGCGCTGTACCCTGCGGTGAGACAATGCAGGCTGTTGACACAGCTTGATTACATGAATCAACAAACCCCAATTCTGGGAATTCCTGGACACCAGGTGGGGCTTTAGAGATGTGACTGGCTCAGAGAAGAACGACAGAAAACCACAAACCAAATGAAACATGTCCAAAAAAGGGAGGGACGGGGGAGAGGGAAGAGTGGAGGACTGATTGTGTTTTCTCATAAAAAATGGTTGAGGGAAATATTTATTGTTAAAACACCCTCAACAGCTTATTGCAGTATTCTATGCAGTACTTTTCTTATTTCTATTATTCAGCGTGGATATGAAGACACAAAAAGAAGTGATGTCACACCTCTTTGTTCGTCTCTTATCTCCGAATACATCTCCACAGCTACTGAAAGTAACTGATCATCACTTAGATAATCATATATTTTATCATTGATAACTACTTCACATATGCATGTAAACTAAAGAGATTTGTAGAGACGGCTGCCTGATTTACAACTCCCACACACCATCCCTATCACTACTCCGTCTACTGCATAACTTTATTTTGTCCAAACACAGAATAGAGTAATATAATTACTACTCTGAAATGATTGGGATCCGTCGTTGATAACATCCGACCAGACCTGACCTAAACAGCGTTTGAGCGCATGCTGCAGAGGAAAGTGAGAAAGAGATGCAGAAGTGCAGGCTGAAAGAGCAACAGATGGAAGATTATTCACAGCTAGGCTAAGCCCCAAGGGAGGGATCAACACACACGCACACATATACACACACACACACACACACACACACAGCAGGATTCACTGCTGGCTGACCTACAGGGTGGCAGTAGATTCAATCCTGAAGAACTGGTGCCTATTAAAAGGTTTCCGTGTTAATTTCCCCCCCATTTTTTTCTCGATCTAAGGCAACCTAACGCATGTCAGAGGACCAACTTCACCCAAATCATTACCTCTGAATTACACTCCAGTGAATTAATTTATGAACGGGTTCGTCCTGCCTCCTCCCGAACTGATACTATTCTTAAGATCTCTTAAGACAAACATAAGTTGCTCTTTAAACAGCTTTTGTTGTAAGAGTCTTGCAAAGCTTTTTGTTGAACAATCATGAGTAAATTGTACGAAATATCCAGATAAATATTGGATTTTGAGACCCCCTTTTGCAATTGTTGACTTCCAACTGTTAACATAAAAAGGAAACGAAAACAACAATAACCACAGAAAGCTAATCGCGAGAGCTCAAATCTAGCCGGGGGACAGAACAGGCCTTTGAAGAACAGAAAGCAAATCTGAGTCTTCAAGATGAGTAACGCAGAAGTGAAGTCATAGAGTCATCTGATCGCACGCACGCACGCACGCACGCACGCGCGCACACACACACACACACACACACACACACACACACCAATTAAAGCAGAGTGTTTGGAGGCGTGTGCAGGGCATGCAGCTTGAGGAATGTGCTCCTTTCCCAATTCCTGTTAAATTGCACACTCACACATCTCTAGGCCCTGCGTGCCGAGGCTTGCTAGTTGCCGCACATGTGACGACGACAACAACAACAACAACAACACTGCACTCGACGCACACCCAGACCGGAGCCCGAAACGCAGGCTAAAACTTGTATCCTCCAGGCACACACAGAGACAGAGAGAGAGAGAGAGAGAGAGAGAGAGAGAGAGAGAGAGAGAGAGAGAGAGAGAGAGAGATTAAAATGCAACGAGAGATCAGGGATTTGGCCCTCGATGAACGAGGCCTTTCATTCGGCGATTCTTTTGCTTTTTCCGTCGGGACTCAAACAAATTCCAGTGCATGCACAGTGAGCGTCACACGAGGGCATGCAGAGAGAGAGACACGGCGACACAGTACGCATCTGTCAATCACTCGGCCAAGCTGTGCATTCATCCGGCCGCCCATCTGTTGCACCGCTTCTCCATTCAACCCCCCCCCGAGCCAATGAAGTGACCCCGACCACGCTCGCGCATCTGTCCGTCCTGTGATTATCGAAAACTCTAGCCGGATAAAATTGTCGTCTTTAGAAACACATACGCACATAAAAAGGATAGAAATAAAATACAACACATCTTTGGATTCATCTGTGAATCATCGGATCTATTCAAAAGATCCCCCCCAAAAAAATCCCATCGCATTTCCAATGCCCTTTTTTATCTGATTAAAGTCTACAACTCAAAAGATATTAAAGAAGCTACAACCAGTGAACATTCCTGCTCAAAGAATTACTTGATGATTAACTGATTATCGACTGATCAACTAATTGTCCTCATGGCCAAACAAGCGATGCAGTTATCAAGACGGGAGGAAAAAGGTCCTTTATAGTTTTACAACATCTACATTCAAAAGGTGTCGAACGGCATAACAAAAGCAAGGTCAATGAATCTGATTTAGATAACTCAGCATTACCTTGTTTCTTAACTGTGAGATGCAGGGCAAGATCGTAAAAAAAAAAAATTTGCTGTTCGCTATGGGTTTGTTTGTTTTGTAGCCCTTAAGTGTCAATCAAGTGCATTTGCAGAAACTAACCTTTCATTTCTAATGACTTTTGTGTCGCTATCAAGTATTGAAGCGTTAGTGTGTTGAAGTGAAAAGAGGGAGATCCTCTTAAGCACAGACGGAGAGAGAACACATTGTATTAACTGAAGAAAACACGCAAAGTGACATGAACTTCAGCCTGCCGCGTCCTCACCTCTTTGTACGAGGACATGATCCTCTCGATGGCGTCGGCGCCTGAGGCCAAGAGGTTGCGGGCGGTGGTGAAAGCCTCCGTCCTCTCGCTCACCATCACGTGCGTGCGCCCGTCTGCCGTTTCTAGCGGGAGACAAAGTGGACGGGGGGGGGGGGGAGAGACAACAGACTGCAATTCAGCATCTCTGTCCTGTGAGCCCATCGACAACGCACTCTCACGCGTGCGCCTACCAGCATTAGAATGCCATGGAAATAAGTTATTTAAATATCAGCAGTGACACTGGGAACATGGCACGGCAGTAGTGCTCACCAACAAACAAAAGGGGACTCAGTTGTAGCTTTGTTTTTGGTTCTCACACATGCATATCAGCCCCCCTGCTTGAAGAGGAAGCTGTTTGGTTTCTGCAGATGCTAATGAACCCTCGTGTGCACTGTGAAATGTGCGAGTGACAGGGTGAAGCAAACTACTGTGAGTGCACGGTTTTGCCGCGGGGCACTTTGAGGCCTCGCTTACTGTTGTCGGCGAAGCCCGTAGCCGTGATGATCGGAACGGCCACCATGACGAGCCCGCAGCAGCTCCACACGTACTTCATGAGGAACTGCTCGACCATGATGTACCAGAGACGCTTGGACAGGATCAGGTTCATCTGGTCCGCCAGAGCCCGGTAGCACTTCTGCAGCTGACGCATCTCCACCTGCAAAAAAACAGGACAAAACGTATCACAACACACAGGCAGCACGCAGTCACTTCCTGCCTTCCTCTGATGCAAGGTTGTTTGGGGATGTGACCCTTCAGTTAAGCATGAACCTAAATAGACTAAAGTCCTCACCAACTGCCTGATTGTGTGTGATTATCAATCTGATTACACTCACGTATAGGTGTTATGGCCCTATATAAACTCTGTGATTTGATGTGGGCAATAATGATAATCTCATATCTCATGTTTATACCTGGATTTCACTTGTGGAAGTGCGAAGGTTGGAAAGGAGGGTAAAGAAAACTAAATTGTCATATTTGTCTAATACGGTTAACTCATATGTAGTCTGACATAAATGTAATGATGCACATTCAGACTGTCAGAAACAGACTAGCTGATCTATTAATGGAGAATCTACTATTGTGGTTGCATTCTGTACTGGTCACAATTAAATACCACCACGTTGTTGCCTGCATTATTGCTGCACGCCTGCCACAACAAATGTAACCTCAACATTCTCCACATCCAGCCACGCATACCTTGTGTCCCCGGTAGAAAGCGATTTCCTCGGCGTTTGCAATGATCCTGGAGTGCACATAGCGCAGGTAGCCTTTCCTGTGAGCCTCCTCCGCCACCAGCTTGCCAAATTTGGGCGAGCAGGCGCGCAGGACCTTAGCCGTGATAAAGACCACCAGGCCGGCCAGCAGGGTCGGCCCGCTGGCGTTGGCCCCCCTGGACCTGGCGGTCTGTATCAGCGTGTAGGAGGTCAGCACCACGTCCAGGATCGGCTTGGTGAGGTTGGAGTAGAGGTGGGCCACCGACTGGGAGAACATCATCACGTCCTCGGTGAGAGACTGGTCCGGGTTGGCGAGCCTCCCGTCCATGTTGCTGACTCTGTAGTAGGTCTGGTCGGTGAAGTAGGTCTGGTAGGCATGGTCCACCAGCCGGGTGCGGAAGGCCAGAGCCAGCTTGCACTCCAGGTACCGGATGACGCTGTTGACGAACGTGGCCGGGATGGCGATGAGGAGCCATTTCATCAGCTGGAAGATGAAGCTCCTGGGATCCTTCTCCACTATCGATTTGACAATCTTCCCGTCCAAGCTGGCCACGTAAATGGACAGAAACGTCCTCGATATCAGCGCTACCGAATGCAGGGAGAGCAACCCGAGCTCTTTGGACACGAGCTTGGGAAAGAGGATTTTACCAAGTTCGAGGATCTGCTTGAAGAATTCCGCATTTACCCCGGGGGACGGCTGCTTGTGACCCGCGGCACATGTCTGTGTTTTCACCAAACAGGTGGAGCAGTTCTCCGCCTTCGAAACCCGGTGATTGTTCCTGGGGTCTTTGTTTTTGCCGAGCTTCCTGTAGAGGATGGGGTACAGTGTTTTGACGCCGTACGCGGCAGCCGCGAGAAACACGGCTCGCTTCGCCGCAGTCGTGCGGTCCCATTTTACTTTGGACACCACATCGAGGATGTTGGACATTTTGTCAAACGTTAGTCGTCCCTGCTGGCAATCCTAGCACTACCCATCCCCCAAACCCGACTCACCGTGTCGACATAAATAGAGAGACGGACTTCTGGTGGTTGGATTGATATGAAGCGAGCCCGATAAATGTACCGCTACATCCTGCTATTTTTCTCCACCGTGGTCAAGCAAGACAGACTACACTAGGTGTACTTCCGGTTTGCACTTGTCAAAATAAAACTCAAGGTCAACTCTCCTTAGAGCAGGTGGCAATATGAGCCGTGCAGTCAAATGTGTGGTTTTATTTTGTTAAGTTAACTTGCCTAACTTCCGGAGTTACTGTAGTTTTTTTAAACTGACGACTCGGCGGTTCTTATTTCCGCCTCTGATCATTAGCCTTTTCTCATTGGTCGCGCCCCCGGCACAGGACGACGATTGGCTGCATGATGGACGTGACAAAGTAGTCTGTAATCTACTGTAATTTATGATATAACATATGTCATACAGTGATTTTGTATCCAGGAAAAAATATATTGTTGGAAGCAACATTGACTACTGATATCTTTTACACAAGTGGTTAAAAGACATGAGCGTTAAGACCATGGTTAATACACATTTATGAACTTTTACAATTGGCGCGTGAAAGGATAGTGGTTGTTCCTCGCGCATCTCTTTATATTTCCAGTACGAGCTTGTTACTAACTTACCTAGCAAAACCATTAAGCTAACTAACCGCTAACGTTACCAATGCTCTGTGAGGGAGTTGTTTTCACCACCCTGAAGTTTCCATCACTGACAGTTACACTCGTTGGGGATGAACTGGGTCGGGGGTTCGCGGTAAGAGAGGAGGAGTGTTACTGTTTAGTTAATGTCGTTAGTTGACGTGCTAATGTTAACGTTAGCTAAACTATTTAACGTTAACGTTGTCATTGCAGGAACCGGTTCGCGGTGAAGAATGATGCAAAGAAACAGAGGGTGTGACAGCTAAATAAAATGTCCATAACTTTAAAACACAAAATATATAAACTACTACTATACTTTTAGCTAACTGTCCCTGTGTTGCTGTTTCCCCCAGGAGTTCTTTGAAAAGAGAAAAATGCAACAAAAGTTGAAAAACTTGGGATTGGCTCTGCCAGCATCCCCTCGAGGAACGAGCTCTGGTAGCATGGACCTCGTGACTTTGTTCATCGTCAACCAGATCGCTGCTAAGAAGGAAATTAAAGGTGAGAATTACAAACTAGACGTTTACATTATTAGTCAACGGTTATGGTTACCAAACATCAAACTAAAGAATCAGTTCAGGAGCATAATGAATGGTACTTATGGTTATTATCAGTCAACAATGTTTTTACAGATCCTCCAAAAGTGGCGGTTCTTGGCAGCTATAAAGAAAGATGTAAGCACAAGAGAAGTGGGCCCCTGGTGCTCCCGATGAGCCCCTGCTCTCCATCAAAGCTGACTCTTGTTGAGGGCCAGCCTCAGTTCAGGTAGAGCTGGAGGATGGTTTATATTGTTGTCACATCTGTTTTTGTCAGCATCACCAAAAAAAAATCATCAAAATACAATTTCCAAACTTGCATGAGTGGTAGATACTGACTTCAAAACATGGTATTCAAGTGCTGAGCCCTCCGGCCTGTGAATTAATGGTCCAATAGGTAGTTGTTAGCCATATAAAGCCAGTATCTTGCAGCCCAAACATTATCCATCACCTCAAGACTGAATGCATTACCAACATTCGTTGTGTATATTCTGTTTCAATATCTAGCGCTCAAGGACAGAGAAAAAGAAAGCATGTTATTCCTCAAGGCTTCAAGTGCGGGCAGGTTAGTCACTTTCCCAGCTATTGGTATTGCACTTTTTCTTCTTCTGTAAACGCCCCTTCTGTGTAGATAGATGGATAGATCTAATCTACTGTAAGGACCCTCTGGTTTAAATAGTCACTCACTCGTCTGATCCCCAGCTGTCACCAGTGCTGGAGTCGGCTTTCTCAGACAACAGCGCGTCTGACTACCTGCCTCCCACGACCGACCCCCTCAGCCCCTTCTCCTCCACCTCTTCAGCTTCGTCAGGCCAAGGTGGTGTTGCAAACAATGTTTTGTAGATCGTACTCTCTAAATTGAATTATACACAATGGTGACTGTGCATTTTTAATCTGCATGAAATCCGTCAATTTAGGCCAAATCAAACTGGTCTCCTCAGGAATATTCCCCCCGCAGCAGAGGAGCCAGAAGCAGGCACCGCCACCCCCCCACTGCTCCATTCCACCGTGGGACAGCGCAGTGCTGGGCCAGACCACGGTATGGAAAAGACTATATTGTTATTAGTATATCTCACATTAATATAATCACATTATGCACACAGACATGGGGACATTTGACTCCACATGTAGCTTCATAGGCCTTACTTACTATGTGCAAACTACAATCAATCTGCATTCAAGAAGTTTACGATCAGCTTCATGTGAAATAGCGTCACGAGCTAACTAAGACCTCCGATGAGGGTTTGAGCATTAAAATGTGACTGCGTCTTCCCAAATACGGTGCTACTTTAACATCCAAGCTGATTTTATTCCTCTAGTTCCAGCCGTTCTCCCAGCCCAGAGGTATGACGGACCCTATCCCCTGGTCCTGTGGATCAAACCCACCCCTCTACCACCTGAAGACCCCCACAGCGGCCAGAGTCCTGTTTAGAAGTCCCGAGCCACAGTGAGAACGACGACTAGAATTCAAATGAACTTTTTCCTCTCTTGTCATTCTTTGTAAGCACCCAACACATACACGTGTGTGTGTATGTGTGTGTTATTACAGCAGGACAGAGGCCTGGGGCCAAACGAGACACGACGTTGCCTTCTCTCTCAACCAATTAGAGGACACGGAGCTCACGCTGGAGTTCGCTCTCAACCAGTCAGACACCGAGCAGCAGTTTGAGGGGGACGTCTTCAGGGGCTTCAGCGCTGAAGCGTGTGAAAGAGGTGGTGAATGCTGATTGAAACTTTTTTTTTTTTTTACACAAACGAGAGCGACCTTCTTGTTGAGGTTGACATGACGCTTTGATTTCAGCGTCTCATTTTGGGAGAGGAACATCAAAGATATATCTCAAAGAGGAAACAGCAGCCGCATCTTCAGCACCACAGTAGGTGTGAACACACAGTCAAACATCAGTAATGTGTAATAGCTTTGTTTTTATGTTGTCTTCTTCTTCCCCCTTCTCTGTCAGAACTGTCCCTGACTCACAGTGCATGGAAGTGGAGGGTAGCGGCCACATACATGTGAGTATGTTGAGTCAGCCTTTTACTGCCACCAGGTGGTCGAGTTTGTAACTGCAATATAAATATAAAAATCTGCTGGTCAGTTAAGAAAATGTCAACCTTGTTCTCCCATCACCATGAGTTGTTGCATGGAGCTTCTAACCATAAATGTTCATTCATCCTGATGGAGGAATATATTAGAGTACTTCTGTAGGGGGCAGTTTGCAGTTCCACATGTTAATTCTGTTTCATTCACAGCTCTCCAACTGCACCGACGGGAGCTTTTGTAAGTTTCTTAAGCATCTCCAATTAAGCAACCCATTTATTGTGTGTGTGCCGGAGAAAAGACAATGAATTGAATAGATGTGATGTTTTTTTCTCTCACTGCTGCAGCATGTCTCGAACGCGACGATGGCCCCATGAATGGCTGTGAATACTCGCCAAGCTACTCCTGTAGCGGAGGTTACCTCAGTTCAGACTCAAATGATGTAAGTTAGGCTACACTTAGAGGCTTGGTCCATCTTGCTGTTGCACAGGGACTGCAGAAAACAGCCACAGAACAGTGTAGTTTAAATATTACAATTGTTTTTGACTAACCTCAGAGTGTGACTAGCAGACAGTCCTCTCTGTCATTTCTGAACACTGCTTTGTTTCCCTTTTCTAACTCTATTTTAGGATGAAGAATGCTGTCTTCAGGCGGCCTCCTCACATATGGACCAGGCCTTTTGTGCCGATAGCCTCCACTCATACATGGGCTCCCAGGGGAATCCTAAACAAAGGCACAGCAAACCCAGGCCTCTCACCCCGCTCCTGAATCCCAGAAGGAACACCGGAGATGATCAGGAAGTCATGGAGAATGCCGTGTTCCAAGTTCAAGCCTTCGGAGGTAACAGCCAACAGACGGGAAGCAACACTCCTCAGTTCGCACCTCCTCTGGCTCAGACTCAGAGGTCAGAGCTGTGCGCCTGCATGAAAACATCCAACGAAACCCGAGACGCGGGAACCCAAACTGTCGACAACCTCGAGAGGCAGGACGCCTTGACTCAGTGCGAAGTTGTTGCCATAGAGGCCGCTGCGTTCAACTCCTGCCCGCCACCTGTTGACGTGTCAGTGCAGCATCCGGCCACAGGGAGGCAAACTGACACCACTGCAGAGCCAAGCGCTGCACACCTTCATCAGACCGGTGGAGGGGTGGAGAGAAGCACAAGAAGCAGTCCGGTTCCCTGTCAGGGAGCAGCTTTACAAACAAATGCACCGATGGCAGAGCGACCCTGCAGAGACACACGAACCCCTTTCTAGATGCTCTGAGCATGACCGACGGCAGAGGTACAACAGGATAGGGAAAGACTGTGTCACTGCATGTGTGAATGAAGACTATAGATTCATATTTACATACAAATTCCTCTGATAAATACAGAACGGAACCGGGGTAGTTGGTTGACCGCGCATGTTGTGTTGTTTCTGATTAAGGAAAGGAGACTAGAGAGGGCAGAGATGAGAGAGGGCAGCAGGAAAATGGGCGTCTGACGAAAGGCCTCTCAAAGAAGCGATGTAGGAGGTCACATCCAGCACCAGGGCCTCCAACGGACTCCAAGAAGAGGCCGCCACACTTCAGGAAATAGCTGACATCTTGCTCCTGCTCAAACAGAGGAAGGAAGTAACCGAGTAAGGAAGTGAATGGAAGAAAATACGCAGGAACTGTTTCATGCCTGTTCGGTGCATGTTGTTTTGTTTTTGTTTATATTTAATAGTTTGTTTTAAGCATATAAACCACATGAAATATTCAAAGTGTTTGTTCAAAAAGTGTTGTGAAAGAGACCGTGTGAAATAAAGCCCCGAAAGCGTGACTCTGATTCATAAGTTTATTTCTTTCCCCATATACATATTCAAGTGTTAAGATTTCATTAAGATATCCACTTTTTTTTAATTTATAGAATATAAACTCTAGCAAAACATATACAGCTTGAACGATAATCAAATATACTATACAGCACTCATTTTTTTATTGGTATTTTTGTAGTTCCTCGTAAACTGTAGAAACACACAGAAGTCGGTTCACATAGAAAAAGAAAACCATTTCACCAGAAGTACACATTGAACGTCCCCCGAACCGCGGCAGAGGACAGGTGTTAACACAGCTGGATGTCAAATAGCTGAAACAATCAGGCAAAATATTTTTGGTCAACACAAGTATAATTGCACAATCTGTGTTACGGAGCTTCATCTGTGTGTGTTTTGTTTATACCTGTAATAATACGTTCAGTACAAAACTAGTTTGCGTGGTTTAAAGACGGCTCATCTTCGGTCAAATGAATATCTAACATAAAACAATACCTTCACATTTGAAATCATACTCGGCTACTTTTCTCCAACAACTTTGAACGGGTCACGGAAAAATGTCATTGCATTGTGCCACGGCATTTGATGAACAGCTTCTTATTTGAAAAGTTTATTAAAAAGAGGTATTGTATCTCATTAATTCATGATGGGTTCAGACCCACGTGTCAAAAAAAAAGAAAAAAAATGATGGAACTTCACCCGTTCACTGGACACAGTAACAGCGCAGCCTGTTAATGCACGATTTACCTGTTTTTGATTTAATACACAAAGTTACTCCGTAGTCTACTTCCAAACAGTTTTTTTTGTGTGTATTTGACTAAGGAGGAGTAACCTCACACTATTTTCTTTACAAAACAACATTGGCAAACTACGCTAAAGCCAACTCCTCGACGTTTGACACGAGAACCACGTAAATGATATGCTCTGCTATTTGTACATAAGGCTATGGAGGAAGACAAAAATACATGAAATTATAGTAAAAAAATATAACATTCAGCACAGGTGAAATGCAAATATGTACATGTCAAAAAAAAAAATGTAATTATCATAACATGATGGAATACATCCACTTCAGGGATTTGGACTGAAAAACGGCCATTAGGGACCTTCACAATACACAGGCACTAATATTATCATGTCTAGGATAGAACGAGAATACAAGTCAGGTCTCCATATGAAAACATGTCGACCACGGTCTTTGCTGGACATCACATGTTTATAACATGGGGCCATAGTGTAGGTTTTGACTTCGTGACACGAGACGGTACTCTTCCACAGAATTGCAAGACCGAAACAACGCTGAAGCAATACTTTGTCGCAAAATAATATTTAAATAAATAGAAACATAACTTGTTTTTCCTTTCAGTGCTACTAGATTGAAGAGTGGTTTCATTTAGGCACCAACTGACAAAACCAGTTTTCTGAGCTTGGGACAATATACTGTACATCTCTGGTGTTTGCTTTTCATAAAAATATACCGCTAACAACGACTGCCATCAGATGAGGAACTGACATTAGTGCGCTAACGCTACAAGCTTTCAGCAACATGTAACTGAGATGTGTTTCATATAGAAAGGCATAATGGTACTATGGATCGACAACAAAAACTTTTGTGGGTTCAAGACGACATTTAGCGTTATAAATGGAGCTCTCGATGGAAACGTGTCCTGACCTAATGGTGGAGGATGGCTGAGTTTGACTTCTTATACTGTACGTACAACATCGTATATAAAAATCATAAATTATAGTCAACAAATGTACAAAATATTAGGAACATCTTATACTGACACTGAGCTGCAGCCTCTTCATCGGTGGACTTCATGAGAGAGGAATGTCCCTTGTATTTTGGACATGCAATGTGTGTTCAACAGTCGGGTTTCCTGTCTGCGATGTGTGGAAAAGGCAACGTTTAAGCCTTTTTGTAATTTAGACATTTTGTAGTGCATGGTTGAAAATTCAGCTGTGGACTAAAGCAGGTTTGACTCCAGACTCAGTTAATTCAGAGAACAGGCCGACGTGTCATTTTGACCTGTCATCGATTTGACTGAGTTGGAAGTGAACACACTCACATGTCACATCCTGCTCCAAGCAAAAGGCCTTTGAAACTGTGATTCCTAACCAACAGTGGCTGCTCAGCTCACACATTAAAAAAAAGAAAGTAAAATTTGACATTACACTCTGCATGTTTAAGTAATCCCCCGAAGCTAACCAAAACCCTCGACCTCCCCCTAGTCCACGTCTGATGCGTCGTTGTCCGATAGATGGTAGTTTGAACCTTTGACTCGGATGTATTCCACCTGCCTTCCCTCGTCCGAATCCGAGGCGCCGCAGGAGCAGAGCTGGTTTTCGAACAGCGCTTCGATCTCCTCCAGGCGGCGGCCTTTGGTCTCCGGCAGGCAGCCGTAGATGAAGAAGAAGCCCAACAGAGCCAGGCTGGAGTAGAGGAAGAAAGCTCCTGGGAAGGCGGAATGAAAAGAACACGCCCGTTACAGAGGGCCGCCGCCCACAAACACAAGAAACACGCTGGCGCTGCTTTCCAGAGTTGTCTTTTTATAAACATACATTCGTTTTCATTCATCTGCAGGAAAAAGAAACACTGGTGGTGATCCGGAGGGCAGGTGATCATGTTGGATGTCGACTGCCCACAAACCTCAGAGGAAATGTGTGTTTGTGTGCTGACGAATGAAAGTGTTTTACCAGGTTGAATTATTACCTTCAGGTTGCTGGTCACCATACAATGACTTTAAAGAAGAAGGAACAAATGGCATCACCACAAAGAGACATGGATAAACAAGTGTTCATACAGAGACACAGTGACAGAGGGTTTAATGAGATTTCCTGACCGCTGTGATCAAAGCAGAATGGCATTTCAAACTGCATTACGCTAAATACCGTTGCCATTTCTATTGTGTTTTTTTACATTAACGCCTTTTTTTGTCCTTTTTTTTCTTTTTATCCACTAAAAGAAGAAAGAATAAAATCTCTAATTGGCTCAAAGCGTCTGCAGCCCAGACACTAACCATAGTAGGTGAAGTACTGAGCCAGGTGCAGGAAGGTGAGCGACACCAGGATGTTGAAGGTCCAGTTGACTCCGGCTGCGCAGGCGTTGCCCGTGCTCCTCGCCCACAGAGGGTAGATCTCCGAGTTGATGGTCCACGGCATTGGGCCCATCCCTGAGAGAGATTAAGAGAGATTGGAGATGCGTTTAAAAACTGGAGGCTCAGAGGAGAGGTAGAGTATGTCATCTAGAAGAGCTTCTTACGGGACCTTATGGCGAGAGTGTTGCTTACGGGGAGATGAAAGAAGCTCCCATCTCAACCTGCATATCGCTGCTCAATATTTGATTTTAAATTTAACATAGCAATGTGAATTTAGTGACACTGGAATGACAGATGTACCTGGAGCGAAAGCAGCCAGGTAGAGGACCAGACCCAGTAAGACCAGCCAGGAGTAGGAGGTGGGACAGTAGTTGTAGGCCCAGTAGGTCTGATCTCTCATCAAGCTGGAGTTGGAGCATCTGGAAGAAGCAGGCACACTCATTGGCTTATGCTAATCACTCCTGACATCAATTCAAGGTATCATTTCGTATTGAACCAAAACTCTAAAATGCACATTCAGACCATAGTGTCACCATTGTGACTCACCTGCCCCACGCTGCTCGCTCGGTGGAGGCCTTATTGACTGGCACACAGGAGGAGGCGAGGAGCGCCGAGGCGTTCTCACGGTAACAGAAGCCGCACCCGGGGTCCAGCATGCACGGCTCGCACAGCCTGCAGGCCCAAACGGCAGATACATTAGCTGTAATGTCCCTGAACACAATCGATCGCACCGCGACGGTGGCTCCTCCGAGTCACACATTCCTTCGCTTCTAACAAACGTACATTTAAAAGTATAGTACCGAGTTGCACTCCAACTCTAAATGTACACGTATCCATCCCCCTGTGCTCCTTCACTGCTGTAACGGAAAGCAGCATTCCACCCCCTCTAATTGAGACTTGCCTCATTACCCAAACTAAATGAATTTACAGACCGTTCCCCACATGCAGGAAGTGATAAATCTAAATTAAGAGCACAGTACAAATGGTGTGGGATTAACCGTCATTAAATCTCTATCCCTCTATTATATCTTTGTCTTGTGCCATAGTCGGTTATGTGATGAGCAGTCCACATGAGGGAGCCTTGTTTATTCACAAGGGCACGTCGCAGCTCCATTTGTTGTTGTTATTGTTGTGATCCTGATGGAAGTGCATGAAATGTGTGTCTTGTTTCGGAGGTCTATTTTCTGCAGGCTGCCGCCTCCCTGTGTGCAGGGTACCTTGCTCGGATTTCACACTGAGGTCGGCTGGATGGAAATAAAACCGTGTATTAGTACCGGAGGGAAGCAGAGGTAAATAGTGAGGGAAGGTGCGGAGAGACGTGCAATGATGCCGTAAATAACATTGGTCTTTTTAAAATTTAAATATCATAAATAATGTTATGTGTTCGCAAAAGTTTTGGTTGAGAATAATAAAAAAAAGGGTGCAAAACCTGTAATAAAATCTGTTAAACTTCGGCGATCTGACCAATTTCCCTTTCTAAAAACAAAATCAGAGTAAAATTGAAAGGAACAGAATAATATGTGTTAATCTATACTAATTTAAACTGCCCTGTGTGGAAGCTGGCTCTAGATGCTTCTATAGCAGAGTTTAGGGTAACATTAGCAGCTTCTCTTCATAAGATTTTGGAAAGTTTAAACCCCATCACACTTGACTAATTACCTATACAATACAAAAACAATGCCGCTTATCCACTCCCATGTCTTCTAGCATGGCATCATGTATGCATCTCTCAACTGCAGGGTCAATTATTAAATCTAATAAAGGTCACAAATCAAAGAGATCGCGTCATTTCCCAGGCTAGTAACCTGTAGTCAAATCCCGCTGGAGGCTCCTTAAAAGAACACACTCCCAAAATGAGACGTCCCACCCGCAAAGAGTGCGAGAGGCGCAGTGGCTCTGGTGCTCTGGTCAGCTCGTATCGGAGTAAAGTGAACTCAATGAAGCCACTACAGTGCGGTAAAAGCACTCATCTCTTCAAATTACCTCCGTGTTTTCGTGTGTGTGGGTGCCGGAGAGCGAGTCCATTAGGCGTTGTTTGTTGTTATGATGAAAGAACGTCATTACACATGAGCCTCGTCCTGTGTGAGTGAGAGTAAATTGGGACACAAAAGGCATCTGATCTCTGGCTCGCACGGAAAAAAAACAACAACCCACACAGCCTTCTGTCTGACAGCGCGTGTTTGCCCTTCGTGGCGACAATGAAGTGAATTGTAGCCGATTCAGTCCTAAGGATTGGAGGCTTATTGAGGCACAAGGACATGAACAACAGTAACTCAGCATGACGACCCATTGTTTTATCCTGTTATTAATAAATCTGTCAGAGGAAATACAGAATTAACGTTGGCTCTTAAATAATGTATGATCCTCCTGGTGGGTGAAAGGGCACTAATCTGACCTGTATTTATGTATATGCTGGCATTCATTGCCACCTCGCTATCTGTATTAATGTATGTGTGAAAACTCGCAATATCTTCGCCGCAAAAACATCCTTTTAGACGCATTTTATCCTCTGAAGCGCCCCACCTCTGAGTGTGCTCTCCTGGATTTGATATTCTGACACTGCAAAGTGTTGAGTGCTTTTACTAAGAGCAGACGTGCTCTTGGGCGAATGGGGGTCTTGCCATAGCTCTCTGCTTTCTTCTATACTTGTGCATAATGTGATATAATGATAAACCCCCAGTGAAGAGCTGCTGGAGAGGGGAATAAAACAGCAAATTGCTAATTGGGATGCTAATTAGCAGTGGGAGTAATCAGTCAAGTCCTGAGTAGATTTAACAGATTATATTTAAATTGTAACAATAGTGTTTTATTATTTTTGAGTGTTCATTGTTTCCATTGTAGCGAAATGAATGCTACTTGAAACCAAACTGAACTCCGCGAGTAAGTACTTACTGGTATTTGGAGCAGGTAGAGTTGGCCATAGATGGGTCTAATGGGTGGAAGGTGACAGGAGGACTGTGCTGGGCCGTCATCAGGAAACCGATGGCCAGCAGACTCAAACTCAAACATGTCCCTGTCCAGAGAATTACAACACATAACGTGCAGGAAAATGACCTTTGGGGTCTTCAGATGTCACTACCCGACGGGGACATTTTGAAGGACTTACCTACGATACTGCCCAAGGTGAGCTTCCTGCGCCCCACTCTCTCCACCAGCCACACTCCCAGCAGGGTGAACAGGAAGTTGGTGAAGGTGGTGAGCCCGGCCAGCCAGATCGCCAGCCTGTCGTCCCGCACCCCCGACATCTGCAGGATGGTGGCGCTGTAGTACCTGCGGGACACAAGTTAAAACAGGGATTTGTCCAGTCTAATATACCAGATAAACAGCCAAAAGACGAGCAACATAAAAGGAACATTGTGGTTTATTACAACTTGGCGATTAAGACCATAAACTCATGTTTACTAAAGGTAATAAATCCACATTACTTATTTTGTATTACATACAGGAATAATAATACACAGGTCTCAAAACGATAGTCTGAAAAATGAATATATACGACATCATTAAGTCAAGAAACCAACCACAATTTCTCATCTTGAGAGCCAAACACTCATCCACCAATCACAGCCTCTCTGCTTGAGTACCAGCCACTCATGTAGAAACAGTTAGGATCGGCTATAAATAGTCTGTCACCAGTCACTTTCAATGCCCCCCCCCCCTCTCATCCTCTCCCCTGGTCTCATACAGTATAATTATACTTGCAACTCTGGCACCATGTTGCTCCATGTAGGCATATTACCTCCAATCATCATCAACAAGGCTCTAAAACAGACTGCGGTCAACAGCTGCAAGGTGGTCCGCATCCAACTTCAATTATGATATTGTGTAACTGAGATAGAGGGCCAAAAACATGACGGCTGCACAAGAACACATGCACCTGCGAGGGCTCTGTTCAAGGCGGTAAAAAGTGATAGACAGGTTTGTTATCTATGTGCAAACTTATACATATGTCAGCAAACGCATGTGCTGAACAAATGGACACAAATACATGCACGTGGACACACTCAAAAAACACACACAGAAGAAATGAGTTGATTTTTGGAGCAGCAGCGGGAGTAAAAGCACTATTTCTGTTCTCAGCAGTGCAGCCTGCTGTGTTCCATCTCCAGCCCTGCATCTTACTGATTACAGCGCGCGCGCACACACACACACACACACACACACACACACACACACACACACACAC
>NW_022280063.1:1690491-1711454 GCF_004355925.1 Anarrhichthys ocellatus | reverse complement strand
ACACACACACACACACACACACACACACACACACACACACACACACAGTTCAATACTGTGAGTAAAAGCCTACAAAAACAAAAAAGAACTTCTTGTGTTAAAAGCATCTCAGATATGACTTTAGAAGCCCCCCAACAGACACTCGAGGGGTGCCTGTCTAATTCCTGATAACTGTGTATATTCATCCTGTGCACCCCTGAGAAAAATGTTAAATTGTTTGCTGTTAGCAGGACAAAAGGCGGCCTTGAAAAAGATTTATGCAGCGTCCGTTCTGATTCCTCGTGTCTCCTCGCAGGTCTTCGGAGAGCATCAGGTTTTGCCTCATTTTTTTTGTTTTGTTGCTCGTCATCGCACAGCGTCGAGGGACAAACTGTCAGAGGCAAACTGATATTTTGGTACAAGAGATCAATGCATAAAGAAGTGCTGCTGCTCAGTAGTCTCAGGAAGATCCCCCCCCCCCCCCCCCCCCGATGAGAATGCATCATTTTAATGGGTACACACACAGAACATTGTGCTAAAGACAGCGCTCGGTATTTATTTTGGCATGTCGTTAAAATTCTCCAAGATGGCATATTGTTCATTTCTGGGAGTCTGTGTTGTTTGTATTTTCCTTGCTGAATAATTTGTACTTTAATTACTTATTTATTTGGGAATGGAATGTGACAGACAGTGAAGTGTGTTTCATGTTGGAAATGCATTTTAATTGAGGCGACATAAACTGGCAATGAGTCAAAGCTAGTTTGTTTTTTTGGGGGTATTTTTCTCCATGATATTGATAACATTCTTGAGCTTTATGATTGTTTTGTTTTTTGCAGTGCTGCAAGCCTAAATGGGCCAGATTCAAACTGTCACCCTTGATAGAAAGCGACACCTCTCAGTCTGAAACACCCACTACTGGCAGAGTGACAGGAAACGCTCCGAGGCAGTCAAACAGGATGAAAAGTACCTCTGAGGTTGTCTGATATAATGTCCAAAAATATATATTCTTAGTCTTCATTTTTGATCTTCAAAGACTCAGAGCAGACTTCAATAAAAGAATAATAAAAAAATCATAATAATTCATAACTACTGAGAGTGGGAGAAAATGTAAGGTTATTAAACAGTAACAATTGATGGAAACTGGCTTTAATAAGAGGGAGTCTGAGGGGGGGTGTCAGAGGTGAGTCAGCATTGGATTTGGTCCAATTACCTGGACCTCTGGGAGCCTGCAGTGATTTCATAAACTGCACCGAGTGAAGGAAAATGAAGAAAATGCTAATATGATGCAGCAACTCTGTGGCTTTAAATTCTGAGCTTAAACTAAAGAGATCAACCCATAATATTTAGGAAATGGTCCAACACTAAATCCATCAAGATCCAGGTGCTCAAAGACCAAACCACAGTGCGCTGGTAATGATCCATGATCATCAGGCTGTATTGAAGTCATTTTAGTTTGACCTCCATTCAGTTGTTGTCCTCCTCTGTTTAGATAAAAAGCATTAAGAGAGGTTGAGGGGAGTTTCACACTCACACACACACTGAGCAACGGAGATGTCACCTTTCTCTGTCCCACAAACACCCACACGCACAAACACCCACTCACCGTCTTTTTTACATAAGACACCCTGCGGAGCGGCAGCGCGAAGCCAACACGGGAAGGTGTGATCTGGCCCTGACCCCAGATCTGAAAATGGAAACATGGATCCACACTCCTGTCACGCTTCCTGTCCAAACCTCCCATTCAGCACATTAATGGAGAGTGACAACGTGAACGTCAGCCGGGGAGACAGACAGATGCAGCGGGAGAGAGAGAGAGAGAGAGAGACACTACACATTTCACGGCTACGTTTATGTATTTAGTTCTTGTATCGCATGTCACCAACTTGTCAGGTAGTAATTTATATCTATCGCCAGCTAAAAGTGGAATAAATCCAATCCCTGAAACCAGACTCTGCAAATATATTGCAGTTCCTTTTAAGAGAAGTCATTCAATTTTCTTTCTACTGTCAACTTCCACTGAATACAGGCCTGCCTGCTGTTTCCCCAATGAGCTAATTGACGTAGATAATGGTCAATATTTCCGCTCGACTCCCTCTCCCTCTTGCATTTGATCGCGTTCTCAGTGTCCCCGCTGTTCTTCGCCCATTTCACATGGGTGGCGATGAGAGGATGCCGCTGACTCATGGTTGACATTTACTGACACATTACTGGATCCGCTGACTCTTGGGAGTTCGCGGCATGCGGTCCTAAAGGGCCCACACTGGTGGCGTAGCATATTTATTTTTAGCTACAACTCACACATTTCTGCAAACCATTTGCAAGGTTTTCCCACGTTTCGAGTCTGATTTGCCAACGTTCAGACTGTTTTCAGTTTATTCCAGAGCAATATGAAAAGGGTTTGCTTCTGCTTTAAGTTTTGTGCCGACAGGAAAAAATGGAGAACTTTGAGGAGCTATGACAATGTGGGTTTGTGGCGAGGAGAAAAGATCCCAAAATGTCCATGCGAACATCCTTGCAGAAAGTATAGCCGAGGCTGTAGGCTGTAGAAAGTGTGCGACTTTGATATCAGAGGTCCGTCTGCAAGAAGTCAAACCTCAGGTTTAGCTTAAATGTAACTTTACCTTTAGCAGACCAGACAAAGCTCATATCAGTTATTATTGGAATGTCATAAAGCCTTTTGTTCAGGTATTATTGCTACGTCGTCAGGTAATCAAACCTGGAAGGTAAACAATAAGTCTTTATTAAAAAAGGCCTTGCTGAATTATCTGTGATCCGTGTCCCAAAACATGCTAAATTATCCGGTACTGATTGACAGAGAAGGACATGACGCTGCTGGAGACGTTGATGATGAGCGATGACAAACCTATACGTGAGAGAGTGTGAAGGAGAACTAATGGGAAGGCTTCCCTCGTCTAGAAGACAGAACGCTCAAACAGAGTGCGACCTATTGACGGGAGCGCTGATCTCATTATGAAACTTAATAGTATAGATTTAGAGGGAAGGATCCACGCGGTAAGGCAACAAAGAGAGAGCGAGAGAGGGAGATTGAGCGAGCAAACAAGTGTAAGTGTGTCCGTTAGTGGGCAAGCGATCGAGTGGGTGCGAATGAACGAGCGAGTGACCGACTCACTGAGTAAGAGACTAAGGTGTGAGAGAGGAGAAACAGAAGGAGGCAGGGAGAGGGGGAAGAGAGCAGGAAGTGAGTGAGAAAAAAGGATGGAAAGGTGAGAGGAGGAAGGAATGGTTCGGAGAATATAGAGGAGGAGGGATGCGGGTGTGAAAACGAGAACAAATGGACAGACAGGAAAAGATGTGTCTGCGGAGACAGAGAGATAGAGATCCTCATGGGAACTGGCCTATTTTTCAAATGAATGCATGCGAACACGGAGCTGCATCACATTTATGCTCTGGAACAAAAAACGATTAGCCCAAATAGCTACACTGCAGATTGAATGTTCTTATTCAGAACTACACACACACACACACACACACACACACACACACACACCACACAAACGTCTGCAGATGTCTAGCATCGTTACAGACTAAAAACACACCTTGCTCTGCCCGGCTGACCCCCATGAAGTGGCTAAAATGAACACGCATACGTCACCAAGAAACACGGGGCAACACTTCTGCAGCAGTTACGGCAATCAGTACGTATACCACTGCGAATAAAATTCATTTTAAGGGGTTCACAAAAGTTAGTAAATAAGGGCCGTCTATGGTCATCCACACAAGTGTTTTTGTTTATTGGTCCTGATTAAACCTCTTCACAGAACTGTGTGTACACTCGGTTTGATTGACATCTCCTTCTCTTTGCTTCATTGCACCTGATAGGGCGGATCAAATTACAGCTTAAAGGCCGGATCATGCAAGCATGTAAAAACAGCGAAACGTTGCATGTAAGTAGCGCTAATTTCAAGTTAAATTCAATCTCCGTTTGAAAAATCACATGGTAGGACGTAGAATTGAGTGTGTGGTGCGTTTCCCTTGTATGCAAGAAATGCCCCCGAAATGCATTGCATTTCTTCAAACTGTGCAATGGTTCAAATAATCAACCTGTTGGATAAAATAACTTTCGAAAGATGGCAAGGCCCAGTTAAGAGGAAAAACGTGGGAGCTAACATATAACGTAGTGTAGAAAATAATAAAATCTTTCAAATATTGAATCATTTTAATTTGCCTTAAAATAATACACATATTACAATTTTCATTCAGCGGTGGCTTGGACCGGTCAGTCTGCTGGTAATGGCAAACGTAACCGTTAGTATAGTTCGCAGTATACAATACATACCGACTATCGACTATCTCCTACCGTGACAAGTCAAAAAGTCTTCCGCAAAACAAGGACAAAGGTGTGAGTTGCCCCGCCCTAAAGGGCTCAAACTGAACCAACAGAGCTAACAAAGGACTGAGGGAGACGTCAACCAAGCACAGTATGTCCACGCCCAAGTCCTGAGAAGATGTCTAATCAGGAAACACAAGTGAAAACACCTGTGTGGGTGACGACAAAAAACCTCAAAAACGAGCGTCAGTCTATCAGACGTTTTGCTATAATTCCTCCTTGTTATACATGGCTTCCTGGGATGTACAAGCCTTCTGCTAAAATGTGTACGATACACATTGTAAGTGCCGCTCCATCCGGAGAGTAAGCATGCTTCACAAAATGACATCTTGCTATTAAGCAAATGAGATGTTTGCGCTGAAGTGAGGGGTAATGTGTTCCTGTGTGCATTTCATTAGAAGAGAGTATTAGAATATTTCTCATTGTAGAGGAATCTCGCTGCGACTCCATTGGAGACAGTGGAGGAGGTTGGCATGGTTAAGCTACTTATGAATACTTGAAAACATACAAACACACACACACACACACACACACACACACACACACACACACACACAGGAACACAAAAAACAACAACTGTGGATTTTGGCATTTCTCTCAACATACATACACACACACACACACACACACACACACACACACGCACACAACCGAGTGGGCTCTGCCAGCTACTTGCTGTCTTGCCAGCAGAGTGACCATGTAAAAACTGGCGTTTCGTGACATTTCCAACATGACATTTGTCTGTGGGACCATCTGTGAGGGCCAACTGGCCCGTGTCAACAACCAAACACCCAACTGCCCACTGACAACAACTCGCACTCATCCTATCATATTCTATCACATTATCATCTTTATTTATCATGCAATAGATACATGGTATAAAACACCACAATGTATGGTTTCTCAAGGCATCAGTGGGATCTTTTATTTTAGGTCCTTTTTTTTTACAATGATAGAATAGAATTTATAACATATCACAAGTTGAATGAACATTGAATTCTCAAGCTAATTTTAAGTAAACAAACGCGTCTCCATTGACTAGACTGGAGCAAATAATCGACAGCGTAGGTTGGTCAGAAGTTGGCGCTGTAGGCTACACATGGATGTAATCAGCCTGTAAACAAGAGGAGAAGAAACAAAACATGTCGCCTTGGCCATCTGACAAATAAACAAGAGATGAATAGATAGATGTCTTCAGGAATACGTTTTAATTGTTCTTTCATGTCAGCTAGTATTGGCCGTGTCTCGTGCTGTCCGTAAACGAAGACGTTTTAGGCGTTTTGCTGAACGTAAAGAAGGAAGTACAAAAAGTACTTCCAACAGAAGTTGGAAAAATGTCATCTTGACCACAGATATCCAACCAAAATATACACACTGACTGTCTCCTGCAGAGCTGGGCGAGGAATACACACCTGGACTTTCCGCCAACTACTTCACAAGTTGACTGCAGCAATATGCAGCCTAATCATTTATTACTCTAACATGACAGGAATACTTTTCTTTCAAATGATGCCTGACCTTGTCATACTGCCTGTTAGAGAATGTACCAAAGGAACAGCAAAAAACAACAACTGAAAGAACACATGGTTTTTCTAACTCTTTCTTGTTCCCTCTCTGTCTTCCTACATAAATCTATCTCACCCTCCCTCTGCCTGTCATCGGCCCTGACCCCCCCTCCACACCTTCCTCCGCCTCATCACCATCAGTCATTTTTCCTTCCTCTGTCCTACCCTATCTGTCTCTTTTGCCTCCCCTCTCCTGCTCAATTCGTCTCTCTCCGTCCTCCCCCCCCAGACAAGATCCAAACAAACACACAGCCGTCCCCACCAGCCCATGCTGACCTTTACATGCCAGATTATGTGGCTAATTCAATCTAAATGATGCGGTGGCTAATGAGGAGGGGTGATATCTAATTGACCCACTGCTGTACCGCATTTCTCCACATTTACGAGCGAACAGAACGGAGTGGGAAAGGTGGAGAGATTGGAAGAAAAATAGTGGAGAAAGAAGCGCTGTCACAGGATGCATCCATCTATTTGTCTATCTATGTGATCTATAAACCCATCCATCCTTTCATCCATTGGCAGGCAGTCAGGCGGAGAGGCATTCAGGGACACCAACTCACGCTGGCAGAAAGACAAGCAGACCAGACGCACCACCTGACACTCTCTCTGGTTCCTGAGAGATGTATTATTGACAAATACATCTCTCATCACACAGGCTTCCGCTGACCGGAGTGTGTGTGTGAGTGTGTGTGTGAGTGAGGGCAGGGAGGCATGTAATAGTGTTGTGTGACCATGTGCATGTACTCGCATACCTGTCATGATATTCTGCAGTGTTCAGTTCTGATCATGTCTGTGGTCACAACAAAAACAAGCTCCTTAGGAGGTCTACTGTTCCTGCAGGTTTTTCATCTATAACCACATAAATCAAAACATAACATAGACTAGGTATATATATATATATATATATATATATATATATACATTTTATATGAGTTTGATTGAGATGTTTCTATGTTTTATTCTTTTGTAACGACTTGATTCCTGTTGCTGCCTTTTTTAGCCAGGTCGTCGTTGTAAATGGCAACATGGTTCCCATTTGACTTATCTGGTAAATAAACGTAAAACATATAAATAAAAAATATACATAACGTCACTATTTTTGTGGATTTTATTTAGTTTAATAAACTGCTTTTTGCTGCTGCTCTACACCAAGTCTGTTCTCTAAATGTTATACCGAAAGTCAATCAAAAGCGGTGATGCCCAAGTGACATATCTGTAACTAACATAAAGAGAGTGATTTCACCCACATGTCTGCTAATTACTTCTAATTGGATTCACTGGTTGTGTGTTTTACTGGAATATCGCTGCTGAACCAAAAGTTTGGATGAAGATCCTCCGAACCCGTCTGCATAAAATGCATGTGATTAGACCGCACACTGCCACTCAGGAAACTCATTTGCATGCAAGTATATGTGACGTGGACCTGCACCAAGTGTGCAGCTGAACAAGCACTGATCATCCCCACCCGCCATCTTTGAGGGAGTTCGCCGTTAATGAATGGTGGAGACGAGTGGCTTGATCAACTTCAGCTGTTTGATTTGGATGAGCATGTTGTCAGTCACGTTGAGTATGAGAAGAGGAAAGAAAGAAAGGAGCTCAGCAGGGACTCCGTGTGATGATGCCACCACGGTGGATTCACACCTCTCCCATGAAAGTGGAGTGGCCCCCTCGCTCCACTTCCAGCCACTCTTGTCACAATGTTCTCTTTGTGACAGTCCGCCAGCCTCTCTGCCACCTCTCTCTTTCTGCACCTCAGCCACCCAATTAACAGCACATGTGAACTACGGACATGTAAGATTATTACATTTTACATTATGCTTTAATTACAATGTAGTTGATTTAGTATTTGTAACACTCATTTGAACGTAAAATCACAACTTAACCACACTAAAGCCGACATTCTTGACCATGACACGTATAGAAAGCGGACCACCATGGGAAATAATTTCGTAAAAAATAGTTTCGATAATAATTTTTTTTTGCACGTCAAGAAAGTCTCATTTTGTCATAAAACTGTTTAAGTTTAACACTCTGAACATTCGTAACTAGAAAGACTAAACACCCAAAAGTCGCATAAGTGACGTCATAACCCTCTCTCTCTGAAGCTACAATGCTACAAACCGAGATGTTCTTGACTTGCAAAATGATCTTTTTAAATTGACAAACATCATATGTGTAATTCACGGCAGCAATTGAAATATTTCTCCAAAATAAGGTCCAATTTGGGACTTTGCCTGACTTTAACATTAAATGAATGTGGAATGTTTCAATGTTCCCCGGAACGAACAGAGCCTCATCTTGGAACATTGTATCCAGTTCGCACCAAACATCCGTGGCTTGGTACGGTACAGTGAGACACACTGAGCTGTTTTGATTGAATAATAATAGAACAAATTCCTGTGAGATCACAGTGACATATCCAGAGCCCTCTCAGTTATCTGCAAGTGTTTTTTTCAGACTGGGATTCAGACATACATACGTTTCTCAGGAGCAGCGAGTGACTCAGGGCTGAGAATGCAGACCTTTGGGAAAAGGGTTAACTAACTCTATCAAATGGTTTGTTAGTTTCTAACTTTCCCTTATTCCCTTGCTGACGGCCAGAGGGGCTCACTTACTTCGAGCGCAGGACGTCAAAAGGAACAATGTGTAAAGATGAACTCAAATGTAGCCTTTGTCTGAGCATATTCGACTTAGAGAAAAAAAAAGAAATCTGTGAACTCCATCAATCCGCTCCTGTCAAGTTCCCAACTGTAGAGAACAGACTGTTAGAGCAGAGCGACAGACAATAATGTGCTTGCTAGTTCGAATTGCAACTTTTTTTTTTTGCCAGTCTGCCAGTTTACTCTCACCGCCCCTTTTTTCGTTAGCTGAGGAAAAAGCAGCTGGGGCTCGTCGCTAAGCCCGGCTGATTCACCGTCTCCCCAGACCTCCTTTGTATCTCACCGGCTAATAGGGCTGGCCTGGCAGCTTCACACGGGAAACAAAAAGGCAGCTGGGAAACAGACAGGCTGGCAAAGTATACAGAAAGAAGCACACAGGATGAGCGACAATGCTGGGTCCATAATAACAAAAGCATACAGCACGAACATGGATGGGAGAAATCAAGAAAACAATCAAATATATCAAATTACTATCATGCTATAAGATATTTAAGATTTGAAGGGACTGGTGTGTTATTTTCCCCTCACCTGGTTGACCAGACACTCAAAGATTGTGTCTAGAATCGTTATCTTTTCTTGCTTCATTTATTGATTTATTTTTCCCGCAGTTTGAGGACATGATGTACTCTAAACATGCGGATAATTTAATATAAAAGTCCCCTTTCCTGCACACCTGTAGGTCCCTCCCTTCATCCCTGCTGCCCGCCTCCACAACTGCACCTCGTCACCTACTAGTGTCCTGGGTCAACATCTTACGTTGTCTGGCTATAGTCTGTCTGCTGGTGATTGCAAGCTCCCTCAGAAGAACCGGGCCGGTCTGTTTGCATTCTGATCCGGATCCTGGCGATACAAAATACTACCGTGATGTGATGACGTTTCGTCTAAAAGTATTTTTTATAATTTTCTTGTGAATCGCAGTTCTGAATTGCACAACCTGAGTACTATATCCTTCACATAGCTAGAGCCACAAAATGACCAATACACAAACGTCTGAAATGAACACATCCTGGATGATTGACATGACAGACAGACTTAATCCCTCGAAAATAAATGCAGCCTGGAAGGAGTTCAAAACTACTAAACCCCCTCCACTCTCCTTGTTAAAGCCCGCATCCATGGTCAGTCGGCACAGGTGTTTTCACTTATTTCCCCTGATTGAACTTGTCTGATCCATCAACATCACAAGACAAACTCCTGACAGTTGTTTGTCTGCAGAGTTGGTCCTGTGAGAGTTAGAAATAGTGTCCATTAACAACATAGCACGACAGTATATACTCCTAACCTTCAATCTATCTGACCAAATGAGAATTTGCTAACTAAAGAAAGTTGCAGATCTCCGCCAGGTGTGTTTGCAGCAACCACAGCTTCAATGTATGATTGCATGAACTCAACCCACCATTGGCTAACCACCGTCTAGACCAGGGGTGGGCAATTATTATTCCCAAGGGGCCACATGAGAGACAGGAACTGGAGGGCCGGACCAATAGACTGAACTCAATCCTGCCCAATATTATTCCACCTCTTTATAAAAAGCAGTACACTGTATGGTTTTGATAAGCTGCGAGTGGTAAGAGTAAATGTTATGATCAGTGGTGGAATATGACTAAATATAATTTGCTTAAGTACTGTACTTATGTACAAATTCAAATTCAAAGTATTTCCATTTTGTTCAACTTTGTACTTCTACTCCACTACATCTCAGAGGGAAATATTGTACTTTTTACTCCACTACATTTGTCTGGCCGCTTTAGTTACTAGTTACTTTGCACATTATCATATTTCAAACCCTTCCTAAAGGGTATAAAGGAGTTAAAATGAGCTCCACCTTAAAAATCTGCAGCAGGAATAATGATCCAAACAAATATACACATGTAATATCCATATGTAATAGTAAAACACTGGGAGGGATCATGTTTCTGCAAAATTAATACTTGTATTACTATTGTTTGTAGTCCAATTACCTCATTCTCTGTTTGTCAGTTCAGTGAAGTCAGGTTGAATGTCTGAGGTGGAGATGTGAAGCTTAGCTAGCAAAGCCTCAGATGTCCGTCAATTTACCTACGTTAGAAAAACACTTCTTTTAGTTTTATTCCTAATTTCCCGTTGACGTCCCGCGGGCTGGTCTCACAGATCTGGTCTAGACCAGCGGGCTGCAAGGCGTCGTAAAACACACTTCAAACTCAAAAACAAGCGATGATGAATGCAGGCAATCATTGGCTGTTATTTGATAGCAAACTGTCGGTTGACAGACTCACAAGTGCACACTCACTCACTCACTCACTTACTCACGGACGGCCGCACCTGCACACACGCGAACAAATCCCCTGCATGATTTCCCTGGCGTGGATAATAAACTGCTGCAATGATACATCTCTAGCGCACTTGGACGTGTACAAAATGTTTCCTTCCAGGAAGTGGAGCGAAGGAAACGACTCAAACTGAGACATTATCCTCAGGAATTGATTGTCAACAGGATGAGGTCTTTAACGTCGATTTTGAAGGACGCAATTATCCCCAAAGGAAGCCACAGCGGGTGTTTGTGCAAATAATAAAGGGCAGTCAGATTTCAATTTGTAAACCTGAGACACATTTTAATGCCAGGTGACAAACATCACACAATCTAAACACCATCTCGATCAAAGACGCATGAATGCTTTGTGTAACACACGGATAAACCGGCAAGGCAGACCTTTTCAGAGAGACACGCAAGTCAGAGAGAGAAGAAAGGCGGACGGGGAAAGTAGTGACGGATTCAATTTGTCCCCTGTGCTGTTCATACTGTTGGCAACAGGAGATGGAGACGAATGTACAGTAAGAGAGACAGACATCCAGTGAGCGAGACGGAAACATATTTATAGAGATTTGTGACCGATCCAGTGTGTCACCTCTGCTAACCACAGCTGAATGTCACACATATGCAAACGTCCATACAACACACACACACACACACACACAGTCCACAGTCTCACGTTTCATGCACGCGGACTCGCACACAAAACACGCGCTCCTCCAATCGCTCTCTCACCTCCGACGGTTGCTAAGCAACAGCACATGTCTTGTTTACAGAGCAAGTAATATAGTTGATCTCCAAGGGGAGAGGAGACAGAGACAGATGACACAATCTCCCTCAGATGGAGAGATAAAAAAGAATAAAAGGGGAAAGGTGGACCGTCCCTTCGCAGGCAAGTGAGCAGTGATGCAACGAGGCCACTGCTCCCCCCCCCCCCCCCCCGGTGTATCGCGCGTTGTGAAATATGGAAGAAATGTTTTATGATTTAATACTGTGCTGCAAATCCAAACACATCCGTCAGGATCTCTCTTGCGTTGAAAGGAACGGCTGGTGACACGCAGATTCACTGTCATGTATCATCCTTGTTTAGGTTAACGCTGAGGGCCAAAGAGATAAAAACCCATTTGAACTTCCCTTTTCAATGGCAATGTGATCGAGGAGGAAGATGAGTGACGAAGTCACACAGCCCCAAGTGGCACATGTAAGCTTTTCGTGGTGTCAAGTATGTTACAACAGATTACTATTGCCAATGTTTGTATATGCACTTGATGGTTATGCCTCCGTTACTAAGAGTTCAGACTGAAAACAGTAAAAAGTGCAAGATGCTGCTGCTTAAAGGTACTCTGAGAAATGTTGTGTTGATTTTGGCGGTCCCTGTGGACAAAAGCCCCAGAGTCCCCTTACAAAACTTCCAATATCACTGCAGCAGTGTGACTGTCCGCCCTGCTCAGTCCTGGTCCTGACAAAGCATTAAGGATAACTGTAAAGAAATAGCCAATCTTCTCGCTGATGGTCTCGTTTACTAATGTAGGTCATATAGAGGCATCGGTATTAAATTGAGTCTGTTTCATAACCAGTTAAAAGTTCCTCACAGTAACTTTAAAGGTACAAATGAAAACAACGGACCACATTCCAGTTCGGTGGATTAGAGCAACAGATCCACGAGATGCTAAATAGAACACTATGTAGCAGTTAACAAGATTTAACAATGCTGGAAAGTTATCATGGCAACAATCAGTTCATCTACCATATCAATTACAGGTCACAAGTGGCTAAACATGCGCTTAAAAGTTCAACTTTTTTGCTGGTCTCATTAAAAATGGATGAGTGGGCTGCGTGTTTACAAGACGGTGATATTTTCTGCCTGAGCATTGCGTGACTTTGAATGTCACTGAATGTACTTTGGTCTGAATTACAGCGGAAACAATTTCTTGCATATGCTACTGCTTTCCATTTTTATTTATAGTCAAAGCTTAGGTGCACGTCTTTTAGAAGGCCGGGGTTTATACGCAAAAAGATTCACCAGCTGCCATTCCATCAGGGTTTTTTTGCTATACCCGTCCTTCCAGGTAAATAATTTGCACACCACAGTATGCCACAGGTAGGCTTTCTGTGGACTACTGATAATCTGGTCTCTGCCTTCATTAGTTATTTAACATCCTGAGCTAAATTCTCACTCCTGATGGACATTTTCAGTCGGCCTTGGTGAGGTTTCTCTGGTGCAAGTGAACTGAACTAAATCAGTAAATGCAAGACAATACTTCAGACATGCTTGTTGCGCATGTGTCCTCAATCAACAACTCTCTCCAACTGCACTGACTTGTGGCACTGACTTGCGTGTATCTGTCTGGGTACATAGTACGGTTAATTGGTCAACCTGCGAAGCACCTGAGCAGTTATTTAGCTGGTCTAACGTAGAGGCAGTACTGTACTTAGACTTCACTTACTAGTCTAGGGATACTAAGATGAGCATGGTTCAAATTGATAGAGATTTAACTCCGAAACAGCTGCATACTTAATAAGTGTCTCATTATGCCTCTCATTACACGCTGGCCACTGCAGACTCTGTATTGCGGTGGACGGTTTCACTCACATGACCGTGTTGATTCCGGAAAGCTGCTGGAACATCTGAAGACCGCAGCCCACCAGGAGGGCTCGCCGAGTGGAGGGGTAGGTCAGCATCCTCCAAATCACGGGGCCTTCTGCAGACACAAGCAAAAGGCACAGCCCAAATGAATTCTTCTGATATGAAGGCACTAAGAGAGGTTCATTCCAAAACCAGCTAACCACCATAACAAGAACCAAAACCCCAGAGAATAGTAGTGTTGATGTTTCTGATTTCTGAGTTTAAACATAATATCTTTTGGGACTGCATATTAATATAGTACATATGGGTCCATTTGCCAATTATTACTTTGAAACTTATTTCACGTTTTAACTTGCTTTTGCATGAAATGGATGAAGTGCTCGAAAGAACACAACAAACTTTAAAGAGAAAGTTAACTTTTCTTGCAGAGAGTTAGAGGAGACGATCAATCCTTCTCTGATGTCTGGACTTTAAATGCTATGCTACCACCAGAAGCTGCTTAGCTTAGCATAAGACATAGCATAAGATACCGTATGATTAGTGTTGATTGGTGAGCCTTAGAGGGGCTGGTAGGCAGATTCAGTGACCTTCAGATGGAGCAGAACTATCCGTTTCTCCCTTTTTGCAGTCTTTGTGCTAAGCTAAGCTAAGTGGCTGCTGATATTCATATATGCTGACACCTTGATATTCAGCGTACAGACATCAGACAAGTGGTATCGATTTTCTCATCAAACCCTTGGATAGAAAGGAAACGAGTATATTTCCCACAATGTTGAACCATTTATTAAACACAAGTAAAAACACATTTACTTTAATGGGAATTATCAAGAAACACCAAAATATCCAGTATGTTTATATTTCAAAAGTACACACAGATAAATCACATGTCGGAAGAACTAAGTTGGAGCTTCTGTGACAGCAACCGTCTGCCGTCCTGACATTTCTTTGCACATGTCACTGAGGCTTTGTTAGCTCCAGAGATGCTGCTCTGTTACTTTGACCTCTGACCTCCCCTGCGGCGGTGCTGCTGTAAAAAGTGTAAAAAGCAATGTCTCTCTGGAGGATCAGCATAGCACAGTAGCTGCCTTCTATTCTCTCTCCTCCTATTCCTCAGATGGTGGATATCTCAGTTTGGGATGAAACAAATATTTGAGTCCCAATTGGCTCAGCAACAGAATGCACACTGTGATCTCCAGCACACACACACACACACACACACACACACAGGCACACAGACAGACCCCTTCTTGGGGAGGAGAAGTCTTAATGGGATGACAGAGCGGCTGGACAGGCACGAAGCTGTCGGATAAAGAGGGAGACGCACACGATGCCAAGAGATCAGACAAACAAGCCTGAACACACACAGGTAGGACTGTGTGCCACTGTGTGGCTGTGCAAACACAAGCACATATAGACATATCATAAAAAAGGCTACAGACACACACACACACACACACACACACAGGCTGATTATTTGGGAGCAGCTGTGTGTGGGAGGACTCTGGGCCAGTGAACATCTCCTTTAGCAGTTTGACGAGCAGACCAGAGTCTGTAAAGGAGGCTCCCGCTGACACACAAACACACTCAAGCTTTGCTTTTCCACGGCCGACTTCTCAAAGGAGCGTTATCGTCTTTGATTCCCCCTCGATTCTGAAATGCTGAAAGAGGCTTTTTCAGCTTTCAGCGAAAAATCCTCCGCATTTTTTCCTCGCAGAAGCCACTTGTTGTCAATTTCAAGAGAAGCAGTTTTCAAAGACCACTCTGAGGCATCCTAATACATAACTTAAGTCTCAATTTCACACCTGAACTACATAAACAGGTTCTGCACATTTTCGTTATGTTTATGTTATTAAATTAGCAATCATTAGATGGAAAGTTTTAGCCTTATCTGCTTTCTATTTAGGCTAATTCAAGACAATTTATATGTAATTATACCATCTGTTCCACGAAAAAAACAGAAGAGTTTGTTCAATGACTGGTCCCCAACTCTGATGCCACACAGAAAAGTACTTCAACATTAGCATGGATTGGAAAACAGGGAGAAAATTTATAAATATCACAGTTTACAGCTCAATTATATGCAGGGCTTCCAATGAGGGACTATAATGTAATTAGTGTTGCATCACAGAGCGATAAAGATAGAATAGAGTTCTCGAATGGCAGCCAAGACATCGGTTAAGCCTTTGTGATGATAGCGTGTTTATTACTGACAGCCACTGACTACTGTGTGTTACCATCCGCTGACTCGACATATTTGTGCCGTTGTAGCTATAGTGAACAAATGATGGCTTTGGTTTGAGGGTGCTAAAGTTAAATATAGCCAAATAAGGTCAGCTTTCTTTACATTCTTTCTTTAAATGTCAACTGTTGTTTAAATGTATGCTTTAGCCTGCTTGGCTTACAAATATTTTTGAAAAATAGTGCTAAAAAACGCAAATAATAGAGGCTTGTTTTTGAAAATTACAAGTACTTTGGGGTCTTTGTCAACAAGCTACTGTCAGTCTCCGTTTCAGCTTTTCAAAGTCAAGTTTTAATGTGAAGCATGGCTCTAACCCCAGACAGTGAAGAGGAAGTGATGCGTTTATGGGCAGAGCCATTTCCATGGCACTAACGTGGTGGAGTTTGATTGGTTGATCCCTGGAGACCAGAGCAGAGGACCGTTATCTGATTAGCTGGGAGGGAAATCAGGATTCATGGGCCGGAGTCAACTATGGAGAGAGTGGAGACCTGATGGCTGCCCGAAGGAGAGCTAAATTTACTCGGGCCGAACACACACAGCCATGGAAACACACACATAAACACATTCAGATACAATCAATCAAACAGACACAATGTCTTACTCCCTATTGCTGCCTTGGGGGTTAACGATACAGTACATATATGCTTCTTTCTACAAAAAGTTAGAATGCAAATAGACACATTTACACTCATTTGTATACGCCCAGACACACCGTTTTTAAATACACGCACGAACACATACACAAAGGCTCACAAAACACACATCTTCACTTCCTCGGCTGAACACCACCCAGCTGTAATTCAATCAGATGACATATTGAAGAAGAAAGATGGCAATGGAAAACAAGCCAGCCGGCAACCAGCAAGACACAAGCACAGTGATTAGGTCTCGCAGCGCTGCTGTGATTGCACGTCATTGAACCTCTCCAACCATATCTGCCTCGCTTCATTCAGTCTATACTGCAACACCACTATTACCTTTAAACCTCAAGCCTGACACGTTCAGGTGTAGATCCCATGCTAGATGCACGGATACAAGTCAGAACAGACCATCTCTCATGAGGGATGAGCACTGAATTTGATATTAAAACCTAGATGTAGGCAGCACACACACACACACACACACACACACACAACTCACTCCAAAGGCATGCCTCTCTTTTCTTAAGTCAATCTACCCACACGAGCTCTGTGATCATCCCTCCGCCATCGCTACCTGCACGGAGGACCCTTTGATTTGACGTCTTATCAGCATTCATTCCTGCAAATGCTGATAGCCGTCCTTAAAGACCATACGACCACGATTTGTTTGTAAAGTGAGCAAGGGAAGCCCGGGATGTGTTTTTAATGAGAGCCAGGTCCGGCGCCCCCCTCCTCTTCTTCTTCTTCTCTTTTGATATTCACTGAAGAATCCGCCAATTAGCTCTCTTCCTCGGCTACCTGCTTTCAGGAGACACCCTGACTTCTCCCGCATAACAACCCCCCCACGGCCAATTAGAGCGCCCGTTTGCCACCGTTGGTCCTGTCAGATGTTTCTTCTTTTTCTTCAAACACGTGCCACAGGCTTAATGAAATATACAGCGGCTCGCTTTCCAGGAACATCGGCAAGCAACCATCCGCGAGGCTCACGGTTAATGATTAGTGAAGCCTTTGTAAATCGGTGATGTAGATATGGGTCAATGCCGGGAGGAAAAGCCGGAGTTGAACAATGGGCAATCAAGGAAACAAAAGAGGCCCAATGACCCGGTGGATGGAGGCACCGGAGGAATTATGAAGATAGAAGCCAGTCTATAAGAGAATAGCTCTTTCTATCCATCCAATCACTGTGTCGTCAGAGAGGAAGTGGCTTAAAGCGGACTTCACTTACATAACCGGGAGGGCTGCAATCAAGGACCGAAATCTGAGCAGGCAATCTGCAGCCTTCCCACTTAAACCCCCACCTCCCCTCTAATTATTTCTCCCCCATACTTCCCCTCTTCTCTCCCTTCTCACCTCTCCTCAGCTTCCTCATCAGTAGGATCATGACACCTCACATCATACTTACACAGTCAGGACGGGTCAGGACTAATGGAGAATAGAGGTTAGGTCTGTAACTGCAACGGATGCTTTTAGAAGGACTGCGCAGCCCGTTTGGAGTCACTAAACAACAAGGAAAGGGACTGCAAGGCAAGCAGGGGTTACAATAAAAAAAACACTATCGCTTTAAGTTGAACAGAAGTTTTGCTTCTCAAAGTTTCTCACACTTTCATTTACAGTAACAGGTAGAACCTACAGTGACTCAGTTATAGCCTAATTCCTCATAATGGTGTTTACATACAAAAAAATGCAATGTTCTGCTTTATGTTTGGATGGTTGAGAAGGATTATGATTGCAGGCCCTCTGGAGTGATGAAACCATTATGTTCAAAGTGGCCACTTATGTACTTTGTACGGACTGTAGGCTGAGCCAGTAAAGATTTATTTAAAAAAAGTGTTTTACTGAACTAAAGCGAGGTTATAGCACCGTGAACTGCGGTCTCTCTGCTTTTGAGAGAAACGGTTTTCTCCTGTTTTTGTGTTTGTCTTTATAATTAGCATACTTGCACTTGAGGAAGCCTTTATTTCTGTATTCTTTGTATCTTCGGTTGGCCCACTCTCGACGTCAAGCGGAGGCATGTTGAGAGGAAGAAAATCAAAATCAGCTGAGGAAGATGTAAGAGAGGCTGTGTTTACTTGAGATAAGCGGGTCGCTCCCCGGAACCTCCACGTGAAGCTGATGGACGGCGTGCGGGCCCGTTGTTTGGATAACGCCACGGAGAAGCTATATGTTTTTCAGGGAGCACGGATCTCGATTGGTGCATTTTTATGGACAATCACTGGAGAATCACTCTGGACCTGTAGCGTTGGGGGGGGGGGAACGGCATTTTAAGTGGAGCCGATCAAATCTTGTCAGCGTCTGCAGATGCAGGGGAGCAGCTGTGTTTATCTAAGGGCACCGAGGGGCCGGCGGTTGCCAGGAGCACCAGACAGACGCATTGGATGGATAGATGGATGAATGAGTGGACTAACACTCATGCACACGCACGCACACACACACACACACACACACACACACACACACACACACACATATACTGACTGACAGGACTAAATATACAAGAATGACACTGCAGCTTACATTAATTCAACATTAATTTGTATTAGCAACATTATGGAAGCATGCAGTAGTAGAATTGCCACTTGATACTTTCACCAAAGTAAAATATTCACACAAAATTACAATAATGAGCAGATATAGCAGGTTTAAAAATGATATCTTTATAGCCCTATAAAATATATTTTCTTGCTTTTTTTTACGTTTTGGACAAAGTATTCTACTTCCACTTCTTTGGTGTCAAACATTTATCCGAAGGGGGATATCATTTCCTCAAAACCTGGCCCTTAAATTACCCAAAATGCAACTCGACCACCAACAGTTCATTCAGAGATTTGGGTGTATTTTTAAAGTTCATCCATTTTGGTTTTGAAAAGTGCTGAGGATTCACCGCCTGTTTATGTAACCCCCGAATCAGATCGTGCCGCCAGAGCTAATACCTGAAGGTGAGAGGGGGACATGACAGAGAGGCGCATGCATCTTTTAAACCCTCATCTGATTTTACCAACTGAGATTTCTATTATTCAGCGGTTAGACATCTGCGCAGACACTCCGTC
Organism: Anarrhichthys ocellatus; assembly: GCF_004355925.1. Taxonomy (NCBI): domain Eukaryota; kingdom Metazoa; phylum Chordata; class Actinopteri; order Perciformes; family Anarhichadidae; genus Anarrhichthys; species Anarrhichthys ocellatus. The sequence continues at coordinate 1,692,098 of NW_022280063.1, read as the reverse complement.
CGTCATTAAAGTGAGAAGTAACACAGCGAATTTTTGCGAACAGAAGTGATTTCCTGGCCCCTTGATGACAACTCGGTGGGTAAACTCCGGCTATCCAGCACTCCCCGCATGTTCAAACAAATGTTATGCAACAAGCTGCTGCTCTTGCCAGCTTGACCCAAAACTGGTGGGTAGTTAGTCCTGAGGGATATGAGTAAAGAAGAGGAAAATAAATGTGTCTGTGTGTGTGTGTGTGTGTGTGTGTGTGTGTGTGTGTGACAGAGAGAGAAACGACAGAGCTCGATGGCCTAAGGGAAACAGGCAGAAATACACACAAACACACAGAAACTATGCACACACATTTTCCATTTCATATCTCATTATTCTGCAGTCGAAACAATTTTTCTGGACACACACACACACACACACACACACACACACACACACACACACACACACACACACACACACACTGTGATATGCATTTCATAATAGCTCCATAACACATGGAAGATACACCATTGTGGGAAAAGAAAAAAACTGCCTTTGAACTAAATATACACACAAATTACGCATTCAAATACTGTGTTCCTTTTTTCACACATCCTGTCTTATCTGGGGATTTTCTTCTACAGTCTGAGCCAACTCATGCGCCGCCGCCTGAAATTCATTATCACATATTTGAGTGGAGAAATAATGCAACTGGCCTGCCTGTGGCCTCCCCCAAAAAAACTACTGCGTGAAAGCGGCTGATTCAATATCCATCTGGCCATGCAGGGCTTGTGACAGGCGCAGAGGGGGGAATCATGATAGATCTGCCATCGCACAACTCTCCTCGCTCAATTATTAATAAGCTGCTTAAAACCTACAGCGGAGCAGAGGAGCGGAGAGCTCGGAGGAAGACGCTCTTTTTTGTTCTCTATTTGTTCCCCGTTGCGCTTCCTCGCCGATTATTCCGCAACACAGTGACCCACACGGAACTCATTATAGATAGTTTGAAGACTGCTGACAAGTGTTGTTGGTTATCTTTTTAAACTGCACAGTTTCTTCCTGCATGAAACTGTTCTGCATTTTCGGGAGCGGGGTTCAGTATCTTGCTCAAGAGCACTCCGACGTGCGGACTGGAGGAGCGATCTTAGGGGACAATCCTTCCACTTCCTGAGCCACAGCCGCCCAATATGTCTGCCCACCTCCAGCCAAAACACACATCTCACACACAGTGTTTACTATCCGAGCAGCTGAGTAAAGCCACTCACTGCCAGGACTCTGCTGGACTTGGTTCACCATCTAATCACCAGAAATGGAAGACGAGAACATCAAGCGATATTATACATCCTTTCATGTACCATTATGTTTTTTTGCAAAGCATGAATGAAATTGGATTTCAGTGCTCTGCTTGAACTAGTATCCTTGTATCCTTAATTTGCTCCTAATAGTAGTACTTACACTAATACGTTTTGGGTTAACACTGTATACTGTGCTTTTATCATTTCAACCTTGTGCTGGCATCTTTCTATATTTGTAGCACTGCACTTCCATGTAAATACTTCTGAGTACAAGTGAATAAAACTAAATTGAATATTGTCCAAATGATAGGAGGACTGGCAATGCTGTCATTCAGTTCTCCA
>NW_022280063.1:1673239-1690391 GCF_004355925.1 Anarrhichthys ocellatus | reverse complement strand
GTTGTATGATTGCTCTCAACTAAAGTCAAGAGTCAATCACCAAAGAGATGGCACATATTTTGAATGCAGCCAGTGGTTCCAATCTGTGAAGGAGACGAGCAATACCCAACCTGACTCACAAAGCAGAGTGATTGGAGACATCAGCGTTTCTCATTGGTAAAAGAGTCTGTTAGGCAGCGGGGGAGAGAGCTGCGATCTGCATTTCAAAAGGTGCAGAGATGACATTCATGTCTGTTAGGTGGCGTGACTTGTGATCTGAATCTGACCTGGTTCTCTCAGAGAGTCAGAGTCGGTTTGATTGGTCAAATGTGTTCCTATATGAGAGGCAAGGCGAGGCGAGGGGAGGAAAGGAAAGGAAAGACGTTGGCAAGAAAGGGAAGGGAAAAAGAGGAAATGAAAGGAGAGGAGAGGACAGGTATGGAGAAAGAAAATGTAAGGAAAAGAGCAAAATAGAGAAAAAGACAAAAGAGGAAAGGAACAAAGAAAGGATGATGAAGGAGAGGGGAGGATAGAAAATGAGAAGTGAGATTAGAGGAAAGAAAAAGACAAGAGGGGAAAGAAAGGTAAAGGAAGGGAGTTGAGAGGAAGACAAGGAGGGGAAAGGAAACAAGAGGCAAGAGAGGGAAAGGGAAGGACTTAGCTACTGTCATAAGGTTGGGGGTTAAGAAGAAGAGGTGAGTGGAGAGGCACGGGGGAGAGAGAAGCTGTTGTCATGGGAAACAGCAGCTGGCTGGCTGTCATCTATATTTAACCTGCTGCTGTTTTAACGTCATGGCATCTTAATATGCTTTTTTACTTCAGATAATTCAGACAGCTTCTACAGATGTCATAAAGAGCACGAGAGAAGCTTTAAATTGGCATCCACAATAACCACAGGCAGCACATAAATAATGTCACTGCCGAAAAAAAATTGGACCTTTCTTCTTAAATATAGCTAAACACTGAGAACAACTTTGACATGAGGCATTTCACGTTCAAGACACTTCAGTGACACAGCAGCTACCACAGGTTTAGCGGCATCTCACGTCTGTTTTGGAACTGTTTGCCAGGAGGCAATAAGGAGTTTAGTGGCAGAGAACTTTTTCACATTCAATCTTGTCAAAATCTTTTGAAACACTGTCTCCTCTCTGAGTCACGCGTCTCCTCTTGTCTGAGCGCGGCCGTGAGACAAACTGAGTGGGTTTAACGAACAATTGGACTACACAGCGGTTTCACAAAGTACCCAGACAGCTAAAGGACAATTAAGTCAACAAATCAATGCCTGATTGATCCTTTCGAGCGAAGTAAATATTCAGAAAGACAAAGCGACAAATAAATACGGAAAAAAAAAAGGATTGTATTGAGATTCAAGAGGAAACACAATGAAAAATGAGTTTCAGTGGAAAGATACAAGCCGCAGCAGCGAGACAGAGAGTGAATGAAGCTTTCAAACTACTTATCGTACCTCTGAAGTGCTGGCTCGGTGATTCGAGAAGGCCCGAGGCATTTAAATAAGGAACAAGGAAAGAAATGCGCGTTGAAGAGACGGCGGGATCTGAAAGAGATTTGTCTCCTGAAGGCAATCGAGCTGCTGTGATGAAGACACTGCTGTTAGCGCTGACTTCTCTTACATCTCGGGTAAAAGGTAAAGTCAGACGATGTGTGTGTGTGTGTGTGTGTACAAGGAGAGAGAGTAAATCGAATAAGTTCTAAGTTAGAATCATCGTGAAACATTTGTCAAATTCTTGTAGTTGATTTGAAGTGTAACTCCACATTGGATTTTTGTTATGGCGCTCCACCTGACCTCACCTGTCATTGCAGGTGGGCGTGGTTTGGTGGTATCTGTTGTAGCACCTTCTGTTTTCCAGCTAAAGGGAAGCTCTACGCCGCCATATTTTGTCTTTTAACTCCCTGTCTACACCGGAAAAGGGAATGTGGCCCGTTGTGTAGGTTATTAATCACATGCTTTACCGTGCTAAGCGATGTAGACACACACTTGATTATAAGTGGAGAGAGCAGGTAACAACAAGTATTGCTGAAATGAACCAGTCTAAAGGAGAAAATGCTCTAAGGTTTGATGAAACCTTGGAGCATTTATGCTATGAATGTGCCTTCATGGGTGGTTCCAGCTTTCACAGCTACATTCACAAACCTGTGAGACACACAGACACACGCAAACAACAACACACACACACACACACACACACACACACACCCTCATCCATCTAACGATTCCCATTGGCTAGTAATAAAATCTCTAGAGCCATTTTGAAGTCTGCTGGTAATCTACTGAGTTATTGAGATTCATGATGTCCCAGCTGCACACCTGCATTAATGTAAATAACAAGGGTCTTCCTGAGGGGCGCACACACAAACACACACACACACACACACACACACACATACAGAACCAAGAGAGAGAGAGTCAGAGTGGCTTGGGGCAAAAAGAAAACATAGGCACCGTTACCTATATCATCTGAATTTCTCATTTCGCTGTTTCCCATTAAAACCTATTTGGATAATAGTTTTGCCAAAGATAATTTACTGACCTCATAAACCTGCATTCACGGATGGAACATTTGAGTCATAACCATTACTGTGCTTGTTAATTTCACTCAGGCCTCATTGGGGCCCCTGTACCCAAAATATACTATTTTAATTAAATTAAGCATCTCTGGATGAGTCACTGGTCCATTGCTGTCACTGCGCGTGGATACGAATAGCATCTTCAGAAGAACATTGCTGTGTGTTCTAGTAGCCTTCATTTGCAATCACATTGTTCCCCCGAGATTCAAATAAGTGAATGTGGAGGACATTTAAAAATCTCCTTTTGTTGATCCTCCATTGTCGGTTGACAAGAGTGACGGTAATTCAAGGCTGATAAATTGCAGTACATTGGAAGCACTCCTCAAAAAGGATGATGAACTTGAAATCCGTCTTTTCTTCTTTGTTCTGTTTGAGCGGTGAAAATGTTGCTTTACTATATAAATGATTTAAGTGGACTTCAGTGAGTATATTAAAGGAATACTTCAACATTTTGAGAAATATGCTTATACGCTTTCTTGCCAAGGGTTGGATGAAAAGATCGATACAACTCTTGTGTCTTTCTGTTAAATATGTAGCCAGGAGATGGATAGCTTAGCATATAGACCTTTATTTTTCTCCTCTTGACGTTGTGGTTTCTTCCTCGTTGTAATGCAAAAGGAACAAGACATCAAACTTATACCTTCATTTTCTTTTTGTCAAACTAATATTTGTATTAAAAAAAAACAACAATTACCAGAGACTTCCATTCTCTATGTATAATCAGCAACTTAACTCTGCCTATTGACTTTCAAATTAGTGTGCTAATTTCTCAGCTCTCCTCAGAACTTCTTAGCTTGCCTTCCTCTGCTGAAAATAAAACAATAAAACAATCCCCATCCCCAACGTCTATTGAGTGTATCGATTTTTCAACGAAAAGCAATGAACACCGTGGACACCTACAAACGCCCGCTAATGTGTAGAAGATCAATTCAATTCTGCAGCGGGTGAATGGTCACTTGACGATTAGCAACAGCAATCAAATATTGAATCAGGAGTTGAATACATTCATACTTTTTGTTTGTGGACTCACAAGTAGGCCCCGAAAGAAAGCAATTACTGAAGTAAAGAGAAAGTCAATCCCCTAATCTCCCCTCTCTGCTTTCATCAGGAGCAGCTCGCCCTGCTTTGCATCCTCTGCTAATGCATCCTCCATAATAATTTCCCAGTTGGGACTTCGGTCTCATTTCCCTGCACTCCACCCAACAAGAAACACCCCCAACTCCCTCCACCCTATCGGCTCATTGTTTAAAACCCGACGGCAACACGGGCAGAGATGGTGTCGTTTTCTAATAACCTGATTTCAAAATATTTGTTTGTATTACCCTTGTGTGTGTATTCGTCAAGTGGTCTCTGTGGGTTTGGCAATGCACACGCATGAGAGGAGGGGACAAGAGGCGGAAATGAAAAGCACTAGAGCAGAAAGCATATTCATAACACGATGCATCGAGCATGTTCCAATTCAATTGAGTCTGATTTGAGAGCGGAATGGGGAACCCAGCCTACGCTGGTCAATAGTGATGCTCGGACAGCTACTTTGAAACCAGTTTAATTTAACAAATAAAGCCTCGAACCTTTCATTCAAATCCAACTTGACCAGTAATGAAATCTACAAATCAGTCTTAAATTTAAGCTACTGAAGAGGCTGTTTGTTGTCTCCAAACACATCTTCCTCAACGCCCCGGTCTCGTTATGATTTCCTGGTGGAGTTAAACAGACCCAGAGCCGCAGTGGAGTTTCATAAAATGTTCAAATATCCTGAATTATTAATGATCAGTGGGAGAATTAGGACTGCAATGGAGGTAGATGCTAAAACTCCCTCTATCTATCAGGTGTGTGCGTGCAACGGGTTTGTAACCGTGTGTTTATGAGAATAAGCAGGAGTTATAATGGCATGAAATTAATCATGCTCTGCCGGAACATAAATGCAGCACACTTTTTGCTGTTGGCTAACAAAGTGTGCCATTCAATTACCTGGCAACATGGCTAAAAACAAGCATGAGTCGAACAGAACAGCAGGTTACAGAGGAGATTGCTTTAGAGCACAAATAATTGCAATTCAATTCCCGACACCTCGACTTTAAATCAGTCTGAACTAATATGAAGCAGTGTTCATTTTTACACAATAGAGCCACTCATTGTGATTCCTATCGTGTTTGCCTAGTGATTATAATGTGCTAAATTGATGTCAAAAGTGCTTCTCTAATCTCTCCTTTTCAAATCACAACAGATTCATCCACACTGGATGAGCAGACTGGAAGTACACTTTATTTAAAGCGATACCGCACCCCAAATCTTTAGCTGCACTAATTCATATTTTCATATTACCAATGGACCAAAGGACTACATGTAGTATGAAAGGGGTTGCCCTCAGTGAAGAGCCCATAGAGAATTATTACCCAACTGTAATTCCCCTCAGCTCTACGAAGCTTTTTTAGCGTCTTTCAGCTCGTTGTTTTGGTTGTACGGTCAGCAACTTCACTGTTTTGGTTCACTGCTGCCTCCTGAAAGCTCTAATAAACCCGCTGTACACAACCTACCCAGCACCACAAAGTCGGCGACTAGCTGGTGAACACAGTGGAGCATTTAACAGCTAAAGAGACAGATATTCCCCTAGGGAGAAGACCGAAACGAAGCTAATCGCAGAGGACTTACATTTTCATAGGTGGCCAGAAACAGGACTCCAAATTAGTGTTAAAGTACTCCTAAAATGTCCCAAAAATAAATACAATACTGCTGTTTATTTGAAACACTCCCCACCTGAAAAGAAAGCTGTAAAAAGTGACTTTCTCAATCTTCCTGCGCCACACTGTTGAGGTTGCTATATGATTAGCTCCTGTTATCTCACTCAATAGACCTTTTCCCAGGGTCCTCGTAATATACATGCTTGATTGTGATAGTTCACTGGAACTGAGCCGTCGTTAATGTTATAATTTACACCTCTGCTTTAGTGGCATATTAGTCTGGGGTAATGGACAAGCTAGCAAACAACTTTTTTTTACAGCAACCTTTTTAGTCTAAAGAGAGACGCACTCAGAAAGTGTTTCGAGACAGAAACAGAGTGGACTCATCACTTCAAAAAAGAGCCATCTGTTTGACATAGAAACTAGATTAACCTCGTCTAGTGAATGCTGTAATCACCAATAATCCTCTCTCCAAAATGAAACAAAATGTATCTTTCTTTGGCTTTTGCTTTCACGTTGTTTGCTGCAGAATAAAATAACAAAAAGCTGTAGTCGCTTTGTACTGCCGCATCGCTCAGAGTCCATCCGTGACCTTTGTTTTTGTAAGGTTACATCTGTGTCTGCTCAGCCTGGTCCGGAACGAGACTTGTTGTGAACAAGCCCTCCAAAGAAATCAATGTGTTCAATACGATGCTCTCTGAAGTCTCTCATGAAGAATGGCAATGTAATGGCTGACAGAATTGGCCTGCGATATTGCCTCTCCATCATAATTGCCGCCTAAACACCTCCATTTTTTGCTTCACTTTCTCTTTCTCTTTGACCTCTCCTCCCCCTCCCCTCTCTTCCTCCCCCCTCGTCTCCTCCTCTCACCCCTTCGCACCTCTCAGGCTGAACAGACGGTAATCAGAGCTCATCGACTTGGGGCTGACAACACATCATCGTCACATAAGTGAGCATAAGTTTTCAAAAGATGAAGTAGCTGCTGAGAGTTTCCATATCCTTCTTCCTACACAAGCCTAATATTTAAGTAGCAACAACAGGTCAATAATACCATTTATTGGAAATAACCAACTTGAAGACAAGGACCTAAAAAAAAACATTCAAACACACATTTATTTAAAGATAATGAATTCAATATAGTTCAATTCAATAGTTTCTTAACAAAGGCTGCTATAATATTGTAGTATATAGTACTATATATCATATATAGCACACAGTTTATTTTTGGAGATTGTATTGCATATAAAAGTTGCCTTAAATAGGAAGATGACAGGAGTTAATGCTAGTGATATGATGCTAGCTCTGTGCACAGCTGTTTGTTATTATCAGCGTTTTGACGCCATCTGCACCTTTAGAAATCCCTAATGCGATACGTGTTAAGTGTGTGTGAGCGTGACACAGAGGGGTGAGAAGGAGGTTTACACTCACTCACTATAATCACAGTTGCGTCCGAGGTGAGAGGAAAAGGGAAGTGTGAAGTGGTGTTTCCATGGCAACTGACATGTCAGCAAAGGGGCACAATGCGTCTATGTTTTTCCCAGGTGAGAAAACGTTCACACACACTCGCCAGCGTTAAGGTCAAGACCACCTAAACCGAGACCAAGTCATGACCAAGACCAGAGTGTATCGAGACCGAGACAAGACCGAGACTTTGAGGGGTCGAGACCGAGTCCAGACAGAGACCAGACCGGTGCGGGTCGATAACATGTACTGGCACCGGAGAAAGATCCACATTTCCATAAAAACACCCAGAGAACACAAATGATGATTCCTCTTCATTCATATTTCTTATAGAAATATATACTGTATATATGTATATATGTAAGTGTTTCATAAGAAATGATTCGATAAAATATTCAAAAGGCATAGCAGATGTGGATGCAGATGTCTGGAATTTTCCTTTGTTTCCTACGAGCAATCACAGTAACATGGCTGAATAAAAAGGCAGCCGCTTCCGGGACGAGACCTTGGTCTCGAGTACTACAACACTGACACTCACAAATACAAACACACACACACACACACACACACACACACACACACTTAATGAGTACTCTAAAGGACAAAGAAGAAAAAGTGATGGAACACCTGCTATTCTTAAAACTCACATCACGGCCTTCCCATTGCCTCGCAATCTTTAATGTTTATCACAGTACTGTTTACACAAACGGTATTACAAATTTATTTTTATGGGACCAAATCTTTCTGTTGAGGGCCCCGTTTCTCAAAAGCCTCTGAATGATTGTGAAGTTCATCTTACTAAACCTTTAAGCTGAAGAGGTGTTTCCTAAAAGCCTCCTAATTTAGGACACTCTTATGGTAGATTAACGAGTGCCTCCTACTCACTCACAGGAGTCTGAAGAAGCTCCGGTACCTGCAGGAGGAACTGTGTTTTTATTGATTTTGAAAGTCCATACTTCATCATGACCACTGATGTTCTCTGTTAAGTGACACTTTATGTAAAAATATTCATCTGCAACTTACGGTACACTTCTATATTCAGATAGCCATATATGGCAGCATCAAACCCCAGTTGCTTTCTCTGCTATGTATAAGAACGTCCTGCTGTCACTCAGGAGAGTCAGCAACAGAATAAATAGCTTTGAATCTTCCTTCTCTGTCTTTCTGTCTACCAATGCCTCTGTCCTCTCTGTCTGTCTGTCTGTCTGGTAGCTAGGCGACAGCAGGTCTCCAGGTCACACGTCAGCTCTAAAAAGAGCATGCACATTGCAAACATACTAGCGGTGCAGGTGTGAAATGATGTGGCAGAGATGGGGGCCACACATTCAAAGTTTGTTCACTTTGGGTTTAGTCGCGAGGAACTTTGAGACCAAACATTGTCGTTGAAGAACTACACTGAATTTGGAAGAATGAGGGGAGACATGAGCAACACCGATCTTCTGTTCTGGTGAAAGGTCAAAGTATAGTTATAAAGAGGAAATCATGTTGTGTCATGTATTTTCTGCCCTTTCTGCCTGATTCCCCACAAAGTTCCATCTGTTAGAAGTTTCAAAAACCTCCCAATGTTAGTCTGGGACTGTTCGATTTTTGCTAAGCGAGTTGACAAAATAAAAAAAAATGTCTTACATACCCCCTATTAAACTTAAAGGTGCCAAATTCACAGCATTAATAATGCATCAAACAACTAATTGTAATATAGTGAAGTAAAGTCTACCTGAGCAGAGGATGAAGAGGTGAATTTACAGCCAGATCACAACCACAAATCCTTCTGATGTTTTTTGAGATAATCGAGCAGCATAAACCTTTGGCAATTAGGCTGCAGAGTGCACAAACTATTCGATATGAGAAGGAACAGCCAGCCAGTGTGAAGTTTTAGTGCAAAGTAAAGAGTGTTTGGAAAGTGGAAAGTGAGTTGATTAGCAAGCTGTGATCATAGAACTCATTTGGTATTAATGTGGCGATTCAATCTTCCAGATCCTTCCTCATTCTAACCCAAACCCAATGAAAGGAAACCAGAAACCACTTCAATGTTCTGCCACACTAATCGGAATTACAGAGAAGTCCAAACTTGAAACAAACTCAAGCGAGACGACGACATTCCTAAAAGTCTGTACATCGGGTCCATTACTGTATTTCACGTTGAATCAAAGTGTTAAACACTGGCGACAAGATAACAAGCGGGCGGTGAGAGGAGCCTTCCCGCAGCCACCGATCATGACTGCAGCGGTGAGCTACAGTGAGGAGGAAGAGACATTGAAATGGAAAAAAAAGGAAACTGCTGGACACACACTGAGTCCCACAAGAGGGACATGTGATTATGTGTGTGTGATAAAGTCTCCTCTTCAGAGCAGGCCACATGGACCTGGGGATCTATGGACGCCATTCCTTCCAGAGACACGGTGTTCTCTGTTGTCACGGTTGATTAGTTGCGGGATCAAACCAATTTCCTCTCCTATCCTCATCCCCTCCCCCCCCCCTTTTTTTTTTTTACTCTTCTTTCAGCCTTTTGCCCACTTGTCCTCTCCTGCCCGTTAATCGACTCTCCTATCTCCACTCTCTTTACCTCCATTACTCTCCTGGCTCTGCTCATCGCAGAACCAGACACTTTGATGTTCACCGCAGGCGTTGGAAGTTGTTGCCATCGCAATTGAGAAATGGAAGTATTGCATCCAAATTTGTACATGCAGATGACCACGCTTGTATGATTGAAGAGGCATTTGGTTAAGGGGTTGTGTGCTATGACGGCAGAAGTAGTCATTTCAAACTTCCTCTCAGGCTTGACTTCACTTCAGAGAAGAAAGTTTTAAAGGAATTCAGAAATACCTGACATTTGAAGCTGATTTCAAAACTTCCTTTTCCAATCAAAGATACTTGAAAAGGTTGAAAACCTTTTTTAATATTTATATCTGGTTCCCATGCAAAGCACAGCTCTGCAGTACTCAAAGTCACGAATTAGCCGCTGCTGTCTGCAGAAGTCAAAGGCTGCGCAATATTAAATGCTGTTGCTGCTGGGTGGGCATTTCAGGCACCGCAATCTAATGGTTCTCCTCTGTGGACCATTGTTGTCTGCCCCTGCCCCTCTTTCTTATGGTGTACCACATGTATCAGTGCTTAGCTATATTTTATTTTCTTTGTTCATGTTTCCTCTAAACCAGATTTTGAAAAAGCACAGAGTGTCCCATCACTGTTACACTCTGGCGGATGTGATGCCCTGTTTGACTGCCTAAAACCATATCAAGCATTGGATGGCTAGTAACTCATTAAAACTTAAATAAATGCTGCTGTTATGTCAACTTTTTTTTTTTTTTGAGATTTCTAGACAATAATCCTCTACATGTTTGATCAGCCTCCACAATACAGAGTTTAGATTTATATGTTATTGTGAATGCAACGCTCTCAAGTTTGGCTGGGGTTGGTTCCCTGAATTGAAATCTAAACTCTGATATAGCTGCTGTTACATCCAGGATCTGTTAAGGATCTAACATCACTCTGTTGTTATTTGAATGTCTCATTTTTTAATATCCGGTCGCGGGGACAACCGTTGAAAATGTGCCTTTTGGCTCTAACACATGGAATTACAATGACTACAGTTTTGATAGAACACTTCCAGCAATAGGGGAAGTAACTGTTTTTTGGGATAAGATTCAAATTCCGATCACAGCAGCAATAATGACACCGCATGGTCTTAGTGTGTGAATGTGCATAATGTCCCTCTTTTGTAGATTTAATTGTGTTTCACTCTCTCAAACAGATGGCAGATAAGGGGTATGATGTAATGTGGGAAGAAACAACTGTGTGTTTGTTTATCTTGTACTGTTTTGGAAGCAGGGATTGAAAAGAGATTATTGGTCGAGTAAAGATTTGCCAGATCAAACCGGACTGTAATCACACCTTTGGAAAAAAAGAGAATATTTCACGATTCTCTGAGCTGGCTTATGAAACAGCAATATTAGCTTCTAAAGCTGAGTTACAACCTTGTTCAATACTGTCTGCTCACGCTGTCAAAGCCTCGCAGCAAATAGCAGCATCCCAGTGGCCGAGCAAAGGTCAGACCGCACGATAATTGAACATGAAATAAGTATTTTCTATCTGCTCCGTCACATTTACCTGCTCCACTTTTCTGTTTGTTTGCCCTTCTACCAAAGATCTCTATTTACAGCGCCGATTCGCCTTGATGAAACCCGTGCGACCGGCAAAGGATTCCACCTACATCCGCTTCATGAAAGCGTCAACAATATCACCGCTCTTCACGCCGGCTGCTGCGCTGATGGAAGCGTTGACCGCTGTACATGACTACAACGTCACCGAAAGACTGCCGCAGGGGAGCAGACGGACAAAAGGTCGACAGGAAGTCATGAGAAATAGACGCCGCAAACACTTTGATTGGCGGGTCGCCATCATCGCCCTCGGAGTCAAGGGAATTGCAACAGAGCAACAGAACGACACGTGGTTGCGTCAGTGGGAAGGACTTCATCGCAGAGCAGGAGGGCGGCATGGACGCTGTAATCAGCCTCACTGAGGAGGACGTCGGAGTGAGTGAAAAGGCTCAGGGTCGTGACTCAGCTGTGAGGTGTTAATAACACCAGCACAAGAATTTGCGAGTCCCTTTTCAAACATGTTTGGTCATCTATTGCCGTGGTCTCTAAGAAAGTCTGTGTAAAGGTGCTTTGCTAAACAACCTCAAATTTAGTGATAGACCAGAATGACTACTATGTACTTAATTTCACCTTGTGTGTATCTTCTGTGCCTTCAGATCCAAGCACAGGCAAGAGCAGTGTTAATTAATGCATGCAGTGTGCTTTGTCAGTAAGCTTATAGGCCTTACTCAAATATCTGTGGGTAACTCATACTAAACTGATAAAATAAAATAAACAGCCGTCCACTGCATGGATACCTGTGTAGGTACTGTTAGCAAACAAAATGCCTGTGCTGCTCTCTTTCCCTAATCCTCCCTCCTTTTATCCCCCGTTACCTCCTCCGCTGTCCTCCTCCTCATCGATGCTGTTCTTGATGCTGTCGTACTCCTCGTCGATGTTCTGGTTGCCTCGGATCTGACTGAGCACGCGGCGGGCCTTCTGGGTCAGCCCGCGTTGGATCAACCAGCGAGGGCTCTCCGGCAGGAACAGGAAGCCCACGAACTGGAGCACGGCGGGGACCACCGACAGACCCAACATGTACCTGGAGAGAGAGGAGACGAATTACGATCACAGAGACTACATAACCAGGTGTTTTGGTGTTTTTGGAAAAGCTTGGCATGTCATGCGATTTCCAATTCCATTGACATTAGTCACAGAAATTGGTTGAACTAGAAGTACCGCCTCGCGGTTGTATGCCTTCGCTGGCCAGTCAAGTTGCAGTCTACATCCACGTCTGTCCAAAATGTCATCACTTCATCATTTTCTGTCCAGGTGGACATTTGTGCCAAATTTGAAGAAATTCCCTCAAGGTGTTCCTGAGATGTCGCGAGAACGGACCGGATGGACATACAGACAACCCGAAAACATGACGCCTCCAGCCACGGCTGTCGCCGATGCGGAGGCGTTAAAAGGTAGCCAATACATTAAGTTCATGTGGAGATATATTATTATGCCAGCAAAAAGCATCAGATAGTTTTAGTTCATTAAAATTAAACTCTGGGGAAAATGTCAAGGCTTTAATTCATTTTTATTCTGCTCCTTAAAATAACCCTACATCACATTCACATTTCAGTATTTAACTCTGACCCTGAATGTAACAGATGGAGTGTTGGAGTGTACGAAATACTACATTAGTGTTGCACATATAAACCTACACTTAAACGTACACAGCATTTTTAAACGCGCTGATTTCTAACACCACGACAGAGTACCTTTACCCAGAGAAAACCACTGATATACTGAACTATTATAGCCTCTCTGTATCCGCTCATGCACACAATCAGGGTTCATCGCATTGGGTGAAGGGGTTGTTCGACAAATATAAAGTGGCGAAGGCAAAGAATAAGAGGGTACAGCACAAAAAAAAAGACTGCGATAATGATGATGTTAGAGAGCTTTATCTTAAGAGGAAGAAGAAGTGGAGAAGCAGCTCAAAACTCCAAAGAGTGAGGGAAAAACTATTCTTACATTTTTACTGAGGTAAACACCCTGACGTACATTGCTTTTCTTCTTTTGCACAGGCAAAGACGTCAATCCGACAACAGTCATACTCTAAACTCAATAAGCGCCTCCCCAAAAGCCATTATCGTGTATGAATCACAGCAATCTAGGTGCTTCTAAACGATCGTCGCCGTCTCCATCAGAGACGTAGTTGAGGCAAATCCTTGTGAAAAGGACGATTCTAATCTAAAGTATCTTCACAGTGCAACATTCAAACACTCTGGAGGCTGTAAACCTGCATTCAGTGTGACAGCAGGAAAAGATGCACACAGAGGCAGAACAGACTGAGAAGAAGGACAAAGAGAGAGGCACACTGTATCTTTCAAACGTACAGCACAGCTGCTTTCAGCAAATGTTAGGGGATGACCTGTGCACGTGTTGACATTTGGAATGAGGGTTTTGTGCCAGCCCGACTTTTTCTAGCATTTGATATGAAAAAGACGCTGATATCCTATCTGACTATATGACAAAAGGAGATGGGGCTCCTTTGAAAAGTACCTCAAGTGTATTTATGCAGACCTATCTATCCCTTTTATCCGTCTAAATTGTAACTTAATACATCGTCTGTGTGTGCGTGAGGTGCTCTGCGCCTGACCTCCAGCCGTCGCGCTGCAGGTAGCTGAAGGCGCCGTCGACGAGGCTGGCAGTGAACTGTCCGCCGGTGATGAAGAGGGTGTTAACCGTCACCAGCTGACCCCTGAGGTGGGGCGGAGAGGCCTCAGCGATGTACACTGGCACTGTCATAGAGGCAATACCTACAGAGAGAGAGAGGGAGGGAGGGAGGGAGGGAGGGAGAGAGAGAGAACGTTTAGCAGGAGATTCTTCGAAGCAAGGTGACTCAGATCGAGCGTTTTACAGTAGATGTTCCTTGTTCTCAAAGTAAATGCTGGCTTATATGAAAAGGATCTATTTGTATGACATAAATGAAAAATGTACCACATATGAACCCATTGGGGCAGGTCTATAAGCTGAACCATCACAAATAACCCACACTAACATTAACCAATCAGCCTTAACAATATCTCAAATAAAATATGGGATAAAAAGCAATATTAACTCCTTTCATCCTCAAAATCGTCACAAACATACGAATACATACAGCCACACTACGGGCTCTGTGGGGTTGTACTTTGAGCTGGATGCTAACCTCTGCATGCGAACATGCTCTCAATGACAAAGCTCACATGTTTAGCAAGTATGTTTACCATGCAAACAATCCTCTTAGTTCAGTGTGCTGTCATGCTAACATTTGCTAATTAGCACTAAACACACAACACAGGAGAGGACGGTGGGAATGTCATTTAGTTTCGCTGGAATTTGATCACAAACCGCAGAGAGAAAACCCGATGATGGTGCTACATAGAAAAGTTAGCCCGTCCCCGAAGTTATTTCAGTTGACAATATTGTCAATATTAACTCAATTTTAATTGTCATTTTAAAGTGTTTTACAAAGCTTTTACGTTTAATCATGATTACTAATTAAAACTATTTCAATAATTTCTATTGTCTGTAATGAATTCAAATGACAGTGACCTTTGACCCTGACATCAACAACCGCAGCACTGGCGTCATGTGGACATGAGGTGAATCCATCTCGGTAATGGGCTCTGCACTAGTCTAATCTGAAAAACATCCATTCGTACACACGCACACACACACACACACACACACATACACACACACACACACACACACAGCGTGTGTTTTCCTCGGATGTATCTGACAAGGTGCCATGTGACCGCAGCTTTCCGCAGCTGGCTCCCGATAAGCTCTATTAATAGTCTGCCACTGCTTTCTACACCCCCCCCACACACCATCCTCACCTCTCCTCCATCTCCCTCCCCTCCCTACTGCCACCACCCTGCCCTCGACGGCCGCCATGACTACGCGGCTACCTGTTGCTATGGCAACCCACTTGCTGGGAAACCAGTCTCCGAGCGGGCACCACACCGTGGCAGCTCTGGGAAGGGAAATCGATAATCGACTGCAAGAACTATTTTCTTACAAGATCTCCACAGAAGAGAGTGGTTTGAGAAAGGAAATCACCATCATCGACATTTCAAAGCACATTTCTTTATTAAGGAGTTCACAAGATCAGAACATTAACTTAAAAAAAGACGTTTTTCCCGCTGCGTACAATTCAAAAAGTTTACAGTAATGGTTCAAAGCCATGCGGTCAAGTCTCTGCCTGGTCTACTGTTCAGTGTTGAGTAATCAGAGGAGAGACACTCGTAGACTCTGTTAAGGCTGCACAGCTCTCCGGCCTGCTGTTACAACCGGAGATATCAGTCGTCTCTTACATCTACAAATTGATTTCTTCACCGTGCGAACACACCCTGAGGATTTAGAGTCTCTATTTAAGTTGTGGCTTGAAAAAAAAAGAAAAAAAAAAAGGATTATCATCAGAGGGTGGAAATCCGAGATCCAGATCACCACCGAAATCGAATCAACTGCTCTATGGCATGAAGCCTGTCTGCTCCGGCTAATTTGATGGAAATCCATTCATGAGCTTTTGAGGGATGCTGCTGAAAGACCTAACCTCTATGTTATAGGTTAGAGCCGGGACTTTCAAGACGACTGATTTCAGTAGTAAATGCAGTGTTTTGTACACAGCCAGAGGCCTCATTATAACACGGGACATAATTCCCCCTTCTCCAGATACAACCACCTGTTAACATATAACTGAAGTTCCACACTGTACCATCTCCTGGGCCACTAAGCATACTCTTTTTGCTGAAAAGCGCACTAAGATGCGGCTGAAGGCTCTGTTCATTTTGCGGTAAGTCGACCTTCCGCTACATGCCATACTGCGATGTTGAATGCAGTTCGATCCAGCATGCTTGAAATGAGGTATGATATATTATAAAACATATTAAGTATCATGACTCAACAGGTAAACAGAGCAGCGGACAGATTGCATGCCAAATCTACAGAGAGACGGATAACACCTAAAAAAAATGAAATCTGTTTTTCGCTCCTTTCTGTCTGACAGCTACATTCCGACTGTGTTATGTTTGCACTGTAGCTTTGTATACTCAGATGATGACATTATGCAGACACACACACACACACACACGGACATATGCGCCCATTTTAACAAACAAGTCCCAAAGTCCTCATCTGCTGTAATGCCTCTATCTGTATTCACCTCATACAGCCGGGCCTCTTCGTCCTCCCTCTCGCTGTAGTTCCCCCCTCCATGTTCCCGTGTTATACGTCTCGGCCATATGCAACACCAGCTTGTGTCGGCACCAAGCCAAGGCTGCCGCCACACACAGCCCATACGCCTGTCAGTTGAGCTCCTACAGCTGATGTTGATGTATTTACTGAGGAATGGAACATTTCCATTTCACATCCTGCCGCAGGTGGTCACAGAGAAAATATGTTAGCGCCCATTAGAGCGAATGCCATTAAAGGCCAGTAAAAAGGTCAAATACTGGACAGTTTATTGACCGTCTGAAATTAAGTTTGTTTGGTTATTTTGTGGCTGAGTTTTTGTCTTGCGTTGGCTTTAAAAATGCAGAAGGTATTCATTTTATAGCTGCTAATACTATCTTTTTACTTGTGTGATGTTTTCCGTGTTTCGTTTGATGTTGCATCAAGGAAAGTTCCAGTATTTTTCGCCTATTGAAATAGTATCATGCTTTGTATGAAACAGTAAGTGACAAATGTTTGCCATCACGTCAAATGCAAAACATAGCTTATCCTGGAGGCTCTTGAGACAAAAATTCTGATTATTTATGTCAAACCAAGTTTATTTGGAAAGCTTTAAGCTTTGTTTTCAAGACCTCCTGTTTCTAAAGCATATAAAAACAAATTGGCCTTCTTTGAATAATCCACAGACAGGTACATATTGCTTTTATCAGTGAAATCAATGAAATCGCACGTGAAAAATTCAGAGGTGCACGACCAAACAATGCAGCCACTTGTTCATCACATGTCCTTTTAATTCAGGTGGCTACTGTCTGTCTTTACTTGTTGGTGGGACTCAAAGAGAAGTGTTTGAAGGGATTTGTATGAAACACATTATTGTAAAGTATATTTGGAAAGCTTCTCAAGTATTCATATCCCTTTGAAGTTCTCCACTGGAGCTGAAGCTGCACTGAAAACAAGCTAAATGACTTCAACCAAAAGGTCGGGTTTCTTCACTTGCTTGACTGTGAAATCTCTTACAAACACATTCTCAGTGTGCTCCCTTTCTCATTAATGAGCTCTCTTTCAGCACCAGTGGACAGCTCCCAGCACTCCCTTCTCCACACAAACACACACACACACACACACACACACACACACACACACACACACACA
>NW_022280063.1:1602977-1673229 GCF_004355925.1 Anarrhichthys ocellatus | reverse complement strand
CACACACACACACACACACACACACACACACACACACACACACACACCCTCATAAAGTCATCGTCTGGCCACGCTCAGCCTCAAAGCAGCGCGGCCCAGTTAAACAAAGAATCTGTCTGAAGGCAGCCTCCGGGCACGTAGTACAAATATCGGGCCCGACTCACTTGATCAGAGACCGAGGAGGACATACTCCACCAGACCTTCCATCACTGCTATGTGGTAAAGAGACAGGCAGGACATTTTCTGCTACTAAGTAGCTGGTTGTGTTGGAGGAAGCTAATTAGAGGCTAATGGAGCATCCTTGAAAACGCGTAGATGAAGCGAAACCTCCCCCAGATGATGCTGTTGTTGACTTTCAAGTGGGTAAGTGGTGTGAGTGGTGATTAAATTCAGTGGTAAAAGCAGGAGAGGTTGTGTCCGTTTTTAATTCAATTCAATAAGTGTGCCTAGTTTGACATCGGACTTGGACTGGAGTTGTTTATTATGTAACTCCACTTTAGAGATTAGTCACATGTGGGACTGTGTTCTTATAAAACCACATGGGGGAGAGAAAAAAAACTCAAAATTCACAAATGTTAAGCCAAAAACAACTAATTTCTTGAACACTTGACCTTTTAGTGATGTGATTTCCACAAAACAACAGTAATATGGGCATAAACAAACTACTCGATACGTCTATAGCTTCCACCTGGTTAGGCTGAGAATTGTGGACTTAATTATGTAAACCAACCAATTAGTTGTCAAACCGGTAATAATTAAATCTTATCACAATCTAATTAACTGCGCCGTTTTTATGCAGACCCTTCATCCGCTGTCTCCAAGGATTCAACATTTGCAACTGATAATTTAGCCAGAAAACATTATTATACACACACACACACACACACTGCGAGGGTGTGGGCTTATGTTTGTGCGTTTGTGTATGTGTGAGGGAATGGATTATGACTAACGAGGGCTGAAGGCATCAGAGCGGATTTCTTTTCAGAAAAACATTTCATGGCTCTTTTTCAACCCTTTATATCTAACAAGGAGAGCACAGAGAGAATCCGCTATTTTAGAGAGAGACTCTCGAGGTACCGCTAGGAACTGCAGGCCAAGGGTCACATGACAGATTGGAAATGGCCAAAGTTGTCAGTGGGCTAATTGTTGGTAGCTTCGCTAGTTTGTCCAATTAAAATATCGAAAAACTCCCGACAGAAAAGCGAATAAGTAAAGCAGTAAAGCTTTTAAACCAACCTGCCTCTTTTTTTTACGGTTTTACTTCTTTGACAAGTTTATTTTTCAGCAGTAAAATGTCCTGTGTGTGTGTTTTTGTTTGTGCTGCAACAAAGCGGCCAAAAAAATTATAATTGCAGGTTTAAAGAAAATGTATTGTCACTGTCAAAAATAAATTCCAACTGAAATGTATCTATTGCTACATCTTTTATATAAACTGATAAAAAAAAAAGTCATTAAACCCACAGCCGGTGTGGTCGACGGAAAAAAAAGAAGCAATAATAGCTTGCATGGCTTACATGCTAGGTCGGCTATCCCTGGCAGGTCTCTCAAGAGTCCAAGATTAAAATGCTACGCTTGATTGAAAAAAAGAACTCTCCTTCCACATCACAAATCACACAACCAAGACAGCTAGCCAGAGCGGATTTCTCCTCCATGATTGAAACATCTTTCCACAAATATCCTGTGCAGCGCGAAAAAACTCTTAATTTGATGCGATAGACAAGGATTTATTACCTAACTTGGCATTGTCAAACAGTCTGGTTCAATACGGCCCAGACTACCGACAGCTCGTATCAGAAAACAGTCCCTGTGCTCAGGCAAAGGGCAGATCAACAACAACAGATGAACCAGACGCTCATGTGGTAGACAGACAGAGAGGAAGGGCTTGGTGGTGTATGGCCTTTCCTGGTTTGACGAACAGCTCCGGTGACCTTTGTGGCGAGTTCAGAAATGGTAAGCAATTAGCTTTCCAAAGAAGCGCCGGTCACGTTAGTGAGTGTGTGTGTGTGTGTGTGTGCAGGCCGAAAATAATTGCGTGCAATTAAAAATGGCGCCTTATTAGCGTCTCCGGTAGCTAATTGTGGTGCCAGGAAGTGTTTCATTATCTATCAGGGCCGGCTCGTGCACACCTGCGTAATGAAGATGTCCGTATGGGTAAAGATTGTGATGGCAGAAGGGGGAGGGGCTACTCATAATATAGCAGCTTGAAATGACCCCGGTGATTAGATTCTCCATATTAGCAGTCAGAGCTTGTGTATGTAAATGAAGTGTGTAGCTGCTGCATTTTCAATCTGCATTTCACATGTTTGGCCAACACCATAACCCCAGTAAAGATGCTATATACAAGATTGGGAGCATTTCTATTGCTTCCATGTGGCTCTCAACATGGCGGTCGTGGTGTCA
Source organism: Anarrhichthys ocellatus (assembly GCF_004355925.1). Taxonomy (NCBI): domain Eukaryota; kingdom Metazoa; phylum Chordata; class Actinopteri; order Perciformes; family Anarhichadidae; genus Anarrhichthys; species Anarrhichthys ocellatus. The sequence goes on along the minus strand of NW_022280063.1, from coordinate 1,670,829 downwards.
ACATGCACTAAACGCGCCGAATATTAAATTTAGCATCTTTAAGTACGTTTCCAGCAGCAGAATATAATCAATGTCTCCAATAGCAACAGGTATGCAAATATTTCAGAGAGTAAAAGGAAAGGCTTTATGAGTTTGCACACAGGGTATCTGAAGATATTAAGGCTCATTTTGGACCCTTCACAAGGCTCGAGGCTCGTTAATTTGATTCGTTCTTGTCCAGTGAGAAAAGCCTTTCCCACAGACTTGAGAAGTTACCCAAGCTATTTCCATCACAGGGAACACGAAGCTTCATTTTAGTTTCGTCAACGTTTTTAGCTGTCGTTTCATTGCACCCGAGTTGAGTGCTTTGCATCAGCACTTCCTGTCAATCACCCCTGAAGTTGCTAAAAATCAAAACAAACTTTACTGTAATCCAGGATGTCTTTTATAACCAAAATAAAAAACTCGCACTGCATCTAACGCGCATTGAAAAATACCACTCAGAGAAGTATTCCCCTATTTCCTATTTGCAATTTATCCAGAGGTGTTTCCCACCTGGTGGAAGATTAGCCAAGAAGCATTCATCCTCTGCACACTCATGATGCCAGATTTTAAAAAAACAACACTTACTATAGTACGGTTGATTTATATGCCACACGACAATAATCTAAATTACAGCCATTTATCACAAGAGGAATTACAAATGTACTAAAAGGGGTCTGACGCCAAATCTTGATTCAAACATCAATAATTAGTTCGTAGAGGAAGGAAACACAGAGCTCCTCTCTGTAGTCAGCTGTGTTTATTAAAGAATTAAGCCTCCCCTCCTTTCCCAGTGGTTGACTGAGGAGAGGAAATGGTCTGCAATTCCTCCACGTTATCACTGAGCAGAGAGCTTACTACTCTCAGAGGGGGTGGCGTACCAAGTGCCATCGACGTGGCGCTCAGCCTGGAAAGCCAGTTTTAACAGTCCTTTCTGCGGAGGATGTGAGTCATGAGTAACAGCGACCACTATAAATAATTTGGGGTACATTGAATTCGGATCAAAGGGCGCGTTGCATGTCGAAGCGTGCGGAGAGTAGAAGGAGGAAGAGGCAAGAGAGAGGGATGATTGAAGAGAGGAGAAAGAGGGCGAAAAATATTCATGCATGGGAAGGAAGAAGTAGAAAGGGAATGTGCAAAGGTATTATCCTAGGGGAGGAAGCAGGGATGGGGCCAATCAGATACATGTAACTCTGACATCAGTGTGTGATGGAGACAACCTCATTGACACCAAACGTCTCCCGCGTGCTTCGAGGTTCGTCTTGGCTCTCCTTTTGGGCATGCTGGGATAATATCCAACCTTTTTAATTCATCACTCAGAGTTAGCTTTCTCTAATTCCTTAATGGCACCCAACTAAATCTAATAACAATCTTAATGATTATAATAATGAAGACAGCAAGCTGTCTTAACAACCAGTGGCATGCAGCCTGAGCAAGCGGAGGGACACGCTGTGTAATTAGAAGCGGTGGGTAATTGCAAATATGAGACCTGAGGCAGGGAGAGGCAGAAATAAGACATGTGGGAGGAAATGGTAAGCTGAGACCTGTGGCCTTAGGGGGCAATTAGTCCAATTATGACCTCTGAACTTTATGATGGAGAGCAAGTGGGTAAATGCTGACACAGAAATCAATAACATATCACTTTAGCATTAGTGCTGCCTGAGGGGTGAGACAATTGAACTGCTTTCCATTTAAAAACAATTGTGTCAACATCAAAGTTATGTGGAGGCCTAAACCTAATCTGTTGGGTTCAAATGCAATTAATTCAATGCTGGACTGAAGGGAACGGAGAGCGTGTTGAACACATGTCTTACCGAGCCCCACGCCGACGATGAGCCTCCCCGCCAGGAGAACCTCCTTGCCTGGGGCGGTGCTCATGACGACCCCCCCGACGGCGAAGAAGAAGCTGGCCAGCAGGATGCACACTCGGCGCCCGAAGAGCCCGTTGAGGAAGCCGCCCAGCAGGGCGGAGAGGGCAGCCGCGGCCACAGTACTTGATATGAGCACCTCCTGCCACAGGGCGCTCAGGTCCAGCTCCCTCTTCAGCAGGAGCATCGCCCCGGAGATCACCCCGGTGTCGTAGCCGAACAAGAACCCCCCCAGGGCGGAGAACGCGGCCAGCACGTAGACAAAGCCGGGCGTGACATCCTGCTGGAACTGCTTGCGCGCAGCCCTCTCCAGGTCCCCGGTGGTGGTGGAGGAGGAGGCGGCGGGTGCCGCGGGCGCGCCTGCGGTGGAAGCCCCGGCGGAGGCGCCCTGGCTGCTGATGCTGGCGCTGGACGGAGCCTTGATGAGACTCCGCTCTCCTCCATCGCTCACTTTCTTCCTCCGCTCGCCCATCAGGTTGCTCATGCTACGGAGATTGTAGTCATGGTCGACCTGCTTTCGCGACATATGGGAAACACAACACAGGACGGGGCTGCTTAGTTGTAGTTGATGGTGCAAAAAATCAAATAAAAAAAATAAAGCAAACAAAAACACACTTTACTAATTGACCCACCCCTCCACCCCCCTCAGTTTGGAGTTACTGCCGCGTGAGCTATCCACGATCACTCCCCACCCCTCAAAATACAAAGTTGTTTTCCAGCCTGGTCTGTATCAGTGCATCACATCCCCGTGGTCCTGATGGGAGAGTTGATGAAGAGTGGGGAGGAAAGGTAAGATAGGAGGAGTGTAGTGGAGCAGTTCGTCACCGCTAGCGTCGGCATGACGCAAATAAATATTGTTGTGGAAGCACACGATGCTGGAGTGGAGCGTTTATGGCGGAGATTTAGTCTTCTACAACTCAATTCAGTCATGGCGATTATATAGATTACTGAAAACAGTTAGCACTAATAAATCACTGTGGAAGTATAGGGCAACTAGGAAGTGCATGTTGACGCACATCTATTAGGTACATGCAAAATCTAAGTTCTAACAAAGTAGAGTAAAACATAAAAAAGGACAAGGGTACGTTTAGATATACGTACTACACATAAATTAAATTACAGGTACTTAAATATGAAATATATATCCTTAACAATGAATGGCAATTCAGATTGGCTTCAGTCACCATAAATTCACAGACGAGCTGCTGCCTCAGGCATAATAGGAAAACGGCTGCCCCCTGCAGGTGTGACTCTAGTATTACATGTCCAGGATCCTGCAAGGTGGTGACAAACTCAATCACAGAGAGGGCCACAATTAAAATTTGGGACTACGTTGAGGGCCAAATAGGGTCAATATTTAATAAACATGATAACAGGGATATTGGAGAAAGCGCAAAAAGAAATAGGCTACATTCTTTCATGCATATGTACCAGAGCCAGACGTTTGGCATCTTCTCTTAGCTGCCAGTTCATTAATATCTGGGGTTAGGTTCTGTGCTGTGGAAACCCTCAAGATTGAGTGAAGGTGTGCATCAGTGAGAGGACTTTTTGTTCATCTTCATCACAGAGAAATGCTGCTCACACAGGTAGCCTATGTGCTTCCAAACATGCAGAGCATTTGAGCAATATGTAGGCGGAGTTGAGGCAAATGTTTCGGGGATGAAGCTTGGAAACTGTGCAGCGCCCACAGAGTCATACTTTGCCTTGAGTGTGGCATTACACTGGAGGTCTGTCAGCTCCATTTGGATATGCACAGGTGCTCTTTCCACGTCAACAAACGGATTGCTGAGCAGTTCAGTACATTTCCGAGCTGCAAAGTCGGCAAATCGCCGAGTGAACTCTGCGCCAAGTGCGCCAAGTTTATCAGCAATATGGAACACAGCGGTGGAGACACGGTTTGGAAACACGGAAAGTGACCCAAGCTTCCTTGCTGCATCTGAGTCGCCCACAGGCGCAGCTTGGCTTGGAAAGCTCTCACTGCATTATACATATCTGTGATCACACATGTCTGTGATCACACGCCCCCGTCCCTGAAGCTGGAGGTTTAGCGCAGTGAGATGCTTCGCTATATCGCACAAAAAGGCCAGCTCACATCGCCACGTTTCGTCCCGGAGCTCTGTGGTGTGGCGGGCCAGTTATGATAGACGTATATGATATTTTCTCGCGGGTTGGATATACGTAACTGTACCGAGGGCCGGATTTGGCCCGCGGGCCTTGAGTTTGACATGTCTGCTAGATTGACTTTACTCAACGCAAACACACAGACAGGGGACGTGACACACGCTGACAGGCCCAAATCCACGTTGATTATCCAACCAAAGAGCGAAGACGTTTTGTTTAAGAACATAGAATACAATGAAACCCAACAAATATTTACACTTGACAAGCTGAAACCAGTGACCCTTTGACGAGCTTGCCTAAAAGATTACTTGAATGATTGATTGATTATCAAACCAGTTCCCAAAGCCCAAGCTCTTGTCTTAACATTGCTTGCTTTGTCAAACCGATTGGTCCATAATTGTTTAACATATGTTGAGTTTACCATCACACACGACAAAAAGGAGGCAGCAAATCCTCACAACAAAGAGGCTGGAACAAGTCATTGTGTTTGACATTGTCAAAACGTCTGCCCTCATCCAAACCGAAACCCTGGTCTGTCTTGTTCGGATCTGCCTCTTTCACACGCCCAAACCATTATCATTGTTTGCCTTCTCCATTTATTGATCATGGCTTCAAACGCGGAGAAAGTAATCCGAGTGAACATGCTGCACGGCTGCAGCCTGGAGAGATGACATGGTTGTAAATGCATCCGTGTGTGGAGGGGGATCAATATGTGGACACAGTGGTGTCACACAAAATGGAGAATCCGTATACGGAATGATAATGGCTCACGGTTGAGCCCATTAGAGAAGGAGGGCAAGAATGGGACACGCTTATACGCATAATGGTGTACATGGTTTCATGGTGAAAACATGGTGGTCTCTTCTAGGGAAATTAACCTTCTGATTCCAGCTGAGTGGCAGGGCCTAAGGGTGGCGATACGATTCTGTCAACCGCCTAACACTTGACTAACTACTGGCCAGATTCTCTCAAAGTAGACATGGATCTCAGACAGAATGTTAGCGACCTGATCTTTCCACTATAGCAGCAACATACGATAACATTTCCACATGAAATAAAACACTAGAACAACCAAACATTCTTGCTCCTCGGGGAATGAAGCAAACTCTTTCCTCACTTGGAATTTTTCTGCGCACATTATATTCCAAAGAGGACATGTACATAAAGACTGTGACCTATTGGATAGAGGAAAACACACACAGGCGCTGCTCTCCTATGACCTCATAAACATGGCCATGAAGCATCATCAGATGGCTCTCTCTCAGAACAGCTTTTGCTTCTGGACAACCAGTTTTTAAGTAAATGATCCAATATTTTATCCATGTTGTACTGACATAACTTTCTGTACTTAACTATGAGTTATGACAACAAGTTAAACCTCATGATAGTGAAATGTCAGCAGAGCACAACGGTTTATTTATCCATAGACAGTTTATGGTATACATATACATACATATGCATTCACATTCTTCTGTAGTGGTTTGCAGCTGTATTTAGCTACTTTAAACACTACTTATATTTGAATTTAGTTTTACCTTCAACCAATACCAAGTTACTGCAGTTGTAGTTATATAGTTCCAGTTTAGTTTTATGCAGTAAAAGTACTCCTCAGTCCTAATATCTACACACACTATATTTGAATTGGTACGCAATATCTCAATATCACAGGCGGTGGGTTAGCGTGATAGGTCTCGGCTTAAATCTCGGCCTACTGATGTGTTGATAAGCCATTATTCTTTTAACACCTCAGTGATTTAAACTAAGAAGCATTTTAACTCAGTTTGCTCTAAAGTATAATCTTTGCATGAAAATAAATCTGAGTAGCTGAAGAAGACGTCTTTAAAACGTCATGTGGAACCCTCCCTGAGCTCTGAAGTTAAAAAATAACTAACTACATCCTGGTTCATGCACCCATTGATCCACTTGTCCTTTGTTAACCAGCAAAAAGCATTGTCTGGTTCACTAGAGCCAAAAGTAATCGTTCCGACTTCGTCCACAATACACTTAATATTTTACCCATTATGTGTGAGGTTGATGACTCAAATATGAACAAGTCGTTGCTATTTCTGGCAGGAAACATTGGGTTTTGAGGAAATAAAAGAACCGACATAAGTTCCAAACTCTCTTAAGCAGTTGATATTCAGTCGTCCACACTGTGTTTGTGCATCCAACCTGACCTCTTTCTAATCAGTATACACTCACAATTTCCCACGGTAGTGAGTATCAGAGGTGTTGTTGTGGTTGAAATAGATTAGTTTCAATTGTGAATGCAACATGATATGCTTTACATTAAGCTGGTTTCCTGCAAACTACCAATTAGGTTAATGTTTAACCTATGTATTTTTTCTATTTCTAGTTTCCTGGTATATTGTGTGCATGAGTACGGGGCGGGGTGGCTCCAATTGTGTGTGGATTGACACTGCACATATAAGCCCTGTGGGGGGCTTGTTTGTGCAGTTCTTCTTGGTTCCACCTGCTCTCCTGCAGCAATCCGGCAGCATGACCCCACAGCGATGGATGCTGGCATTCTGCTTTTCACTGACCTCAGGTACCATGTTGCAATTGTTCATTTAATCATTGAATAGGAATTAATTCTTCTAAGCAGAAAAAAAGTGACCAGGGACAAGGATATTGCAACATCTAATTACTATGGAATTTTACAGCAAAATGATAAAGTGCAATATTTTAACTCTTGCTGTTCTAAAAAAGTATTTGTTTCCACTGGATGCGTGGTGGAATAATTGTTTTTATTTACTGTACTTAAGTATTTCAATTGGATGCTGCTTTATTTTTCTACTATACTATCAAAAATACATTTGTACTCCATGACATTTATTCGTCAGCTTCCGTAGTTACTTTACAAATTTAGAATGTGCACACAAAACACATGATAGGCTCAAAAATACGATACACTGTTAAATCAGTCAGTACCAATCAATAATCCAATAAAGTATTAAGTCAATTAGTTAACACTGACAGGAACAATTGCTCCCAATTGTGAGTACTTTTCCTTTTGGTACTCTAAAGTAGAGGTAGCTGAAAATAATTTGACTTGAAGTCGAAGGAGATGATAATACTTTTACTTACGTGACATCTTCTATTTAGGGATTTCAGAATTTAATATTGTGCTATTGCTACTTTTACTTTTACTACCACTGATTTGCATCTGTGCATCTGTGCCTTACATATCTAAATACTGTATCTTGTATAATAATAACAACCCTATTAGTAAGTATTTGTGTTGTTACTCATAATTCATAATTTTTCATTATAATTAATGTTTACTTCCACCATGACTTTGTATTTCTCTCGTAGTTTTTGGCACAGGGGAAGTGGTCACAACAACCGATACTCAGACATGTGAGTACAAATCAATCAATGCTTGATATTGATCAGTTTATTATACAGATTACCTTTTAACATTATTGCATATGTCATAAGTACTGGATATATTGTTTAAACATTTTCTGAAACGTGCTGTTTCATTGTTTTGCTGTTGAATTTAATTTCTCTGAAACATGCTGATATATTGTTTTACTGTTCCTTTAGTAAAAAAATAAATAAATAAAAGGTTTATTTATGATATTTTATTGAATTATATAGCAGCTTTCTGCAGCTAGGTACAAACAAATTCCACTGCACGTTGCACTGTGTATGATTGTGTATGTGGCAAATAAACACGATTTATATATATATAAGACTGAAAATAAAAGTTGAGCATTTGGCTTATTGATTTTGAAATGGTACTCTTAAAAATCATATTATACATGATACTACTACAAAAAGTGAATTTACAAAATTGAGATCTAACTTGATTATTGAAAGGATGATATTCCTGACATTGGGTATAAACAGAATACATTTTGACAGTACTATTTTAAACCTTAAATCTAACATAACCAAGTAATTGAATTGACTTTTTTGCTTAATTTCTGACCTCACTTATGTCCTCATTGTCTAACATTAATCTTTAAATTGTGATCAGACACTTGCAGGACATTAGGCAGCGGGGTCGTTCAGACTTTCAGCGGTTCAAGTTTCTATGTTCGGTCCAACTGCCCGTTCACACTCACACGCTTCACCCACAACCGGGTGGGATGTGATGTCACCATACGGCGAGGTGACAACGGGCTGTTGGTCCGAGTCGAGATCATCATCAACAAAGTCAGGACAGCTTTGCAGAATGGAAGCGTCCTGGTGGAGGAGAAAAGGTTCGGGCCCAACCCAAACCCACCCTCATATCGTTTCATTACAGAAAGCTGCAGCCACACAGAACACCAAGTTAAATTAAATCCATTAAATCCAACCACACGTCCCCTGAGTGTTTTGCCAAAACTCACAAATCATTTACTTAAATTGACATTTATACTCAGCCACACAACCAGGTGTTTTATATTACATTATTAATGCCACCAATGTGAGTTGATTATTAGCTTTGAGTGTGGGAAACTGTATCATCAATGGTTTGTGAAATTACAACATACAGTCAAGGTCACTTATGGACTGATTTCTGGGAGGAGGAAACTGTAACACTTCACCAGTTTTATCATTATTTTCAAATCAAAGTTGAGGAAGTGAGAAGACTTAGTCAAAAGTAAAAACAAACACCTGTTTTATGTCAGGTGGTGAGCTTAAGCGGAAATGTATATACAAAGAGTTTATAAATTATTTTAGATTTAATTGTCGTTAAAAAAATGTTTTCTCTGTATCTGTGTTACTATCCAATGGCCAAGTGTTACCAAGTACATTTAGTATTGGACCACCACTACACCTCAGAGGGAAATATTTTACTTTTTACATGACTACAATTATTTGAAAACTTTAGTGACTAGTTTCTTTAGATTTTTGGACACAGAACATTTGAAAATGTACAAGTGCAGCTGAAATGATTTACAGTGTGGTACTTTTACTTACATACTGTATAGGATCTGAACAGTGTGCGAAATACCCGGTGGCATCGGGGGTTCCCCGTCCAACAGTTTATTAACTGTAAATGTTTATTTGCTGACAGCGTTTCCCTTCCATACGACCACACCTACCAGCATATCTTTCAGTACGGCATCTACACTCGACTGACGAGCTCGCTGCTTCCTCTGTCTGTCACCTGGCACAATGTACCTGGAGGAATAGACATCGTGTGGGTGAGTTGACATAATACAGTAGACACAACACACATAATCACAGTCACACAATGCAATGTTTAAACTTGTTGTCAAGGTGGAGCTGGAGCAGGAGCTGAGCACCGACATGTCTGGACTCTGTGGAAAACACAACATCCCAGGTATGATGGTTAGATGACTGGAATTGAGAGCAGGTTGGGGTTGTGGTTGTAATCGCCTGTACTTTGACATTTGCTTGCATACAGTTTGCTCTAAGAATGTACAATTTTCATGACTTCAGGCAACAGGCAGCAGTTGATCACAGAGAGCGTGATTCCAGAGGACACATGTCAAACCCGAGATCCTGTGTCCGCTAGTAATCTAGTAAGTTAACAGTTGTAATGGCTGACTGACGTCAAACACAAGTTGATGCTGTGATGATACTAGATTCCGGTCTGCTATTGGTAGTGCTCTGCTCTATGTACTTTCTTTGTTTCTTTTCACTCATTGAAAAGGGTTTGAATTTATTGACACTATACCGACTTTTAGTTATAAAGTAGCGTCTTTATAGGATATCATGGCAGTTTTAAAATATTGACTCATAAACGTCATGCTGCTAAGTTTTGTTGATGTTAATTTACATCTTTGGAAGGCAATGCATTCAGCTGTGCTTAAACATACAATTAGGGTGCACACACCTCAATTCATTTTCACAATAATAATGATGATAATAACACCAATAACCATAATTATTCACGCCATTTGTATTGCACCTGTCATACAAGAAATGCAGCTCAACATGCTTTACAATAAAAAGGAAATACACCCCATGCCATAGTAAAGGGAGAATTAGATGGAAAATAAACATGCTTGATAAAATGAGATGAAAATAAGAAATAAGATGAAATATGAATAACAAAAGGGTTGAAAATAAAACCCACTGAATAATTAAAAATAATATTAAGATCAGTACCATATTGTCAGCATTCACTTACATCAATAAGCACAGCAGCAGCATCTCCCTTCTCCTCTACTCTGTTCTTTTCTTTTCTGCATCGGTGGTGGAGATTTACACTCACTCTGTACAATGTGTACTAGTTCCAGATGTTCAAGTGGTTTCTCTGATGATATTTGTAGTTATGCAGAACGTTCTTTTCCTACACCTTGGATTGTCTGAGAGCCAGGATGCCCGACTATATCCAACTCTGTGAAGAGAACATTTACGGCTACGAAACAAGCCGACACATCATCTGTTCGTTCTTCAAAGAAGTTGTACAACAGTGTGGCGAGACAAGCTATGCCTGGCGGATATGGAGAGATGTAACCAAATGTGGTAGGTGCTCTATAAAAACTAGGTTTTAAAGTTATTTGGCATGTTAGGACACTCATTTGATGGACACTTGATGTGATTGCCTTGTTTCTGTGGTTTAATGCAGAGGAACCAAGTTGTCCAGGAGATCTGGTTTATGAAAATCAGGGTCCAGCCTTTGTTCCCAGCTGCTCCAACCCGAACCCCACGCTCTCCAACCAGGAACTCACCAGCTCCTGTCTCTGCCCAAATGGTGAAAAAGCACTATCTGTCTTCATGATGTAGCTCTTCACATGTTTCATTGCGTGTTTAGCTTCCATGATTCTAATAATAAAAAGGTATACATATTTGCGTTTTAGGTAAAGTCCTTAATGATCGCGCATATGGCCATCACTGTGTCAGTGTGTCCAGCTGCTCCTGTGAGTTTGCTGGCAAGAACTACATAAGCGGAGACATACGAAGCACCAAGTGTCAGTCATGGTAATACAATTCAAACTTTATTTCAGACTCACAAGAAGGTCCCGAGCAATAAAAATGGGCGGGAAAACTGTTTTGATACTTCTTTTTTCGGGATAAATAAGATGAACTATTCTTAAGTTTTTAATTTAGGTTTTATCTTCACACAGTGTGTGTGACAGTGGGAAATGGCAATGCTCAGAGAACCTCTGCCCCACAAGATGTCTCATTGAAGGCCAGTTTGTGACAACATTCGATGGCAAACAGTATGGCATCCCTGGCAAATGTAAATATGTGGCTTTACAGGTGAATTTTTCCCACTACCCCAACATGTAACATTAACCCACCTAGTCTTTATATGATACTAACTGCTCTTTTCATTTTAAGGGTCTCAACTGTACAATAACAATCGTGTTTTCTGAAAAGGCACCCTCTGTGACTACAGTTATATTTCAGCTTTTTCAGGTACAAGCAGTCTTCGAGGGTTAAATTTCAAATAACATAATCTACGAAAAACACACCAATCAACAGTAGTGTGCGGTCATGGAATATAAATACCCTTCTTTTTTGGTTTTGCAGGGAACGTATATATTCTCACAGAACATGGTTACATTCGGTGGGGAGGAGATCAATGAACTTCATCAGTCTGGTAAAAAGAAAAAAACGGGAAGAAATGTTGTTCATGGACCTTAATTATGGTCCAGTATGTCTAGTAGTCTAGTAATCCATCCATAATGGCTCATTTACCCACCCACCCATTCACATACAAAATTCCATCTCCTGTCAGATCATGCTCTGGTTTTCTGGCAGTCCTCCATGTACGTCCAGGTCCACACATCCTTTGGTTTGAATTTCCAAGTCCAGATGTCTCCTGAAATCCAGCTGTACATCACCGCACCCAGAAGCCACCCTGGCATGATCTCAGGTAAGGATCTCAGTCTACAAACAAAATATATTCACTTTGGGATTCACTTTCATTATGACTTTTCTTTTTAAATTAGCTCTCAAGACCAAAATAATAACAACAATAAATACAAAAATACTATATATTTTCTGCGGCACGATCCAATTTGATGTGTAATCATAGCCAGTATGTCTTTCAGGTCTTTGTGGCAACAGCAACAATGACACCACGGATGACTTCACCACCAGCAGCGGGATCATCGAGAACTCAGTTCAACCATTCACTCAGTCCTGGAGTGTGGCTGCTTGTGCAGTGAACATACCCAGGACCTGCTTCAACACTGACAATGGTACCAATTTATCGTATAAATGTGCTTCAAAAATGTTGGAAATGGTTTCTGTTTGTATGTCTGTCCTTCGATTTTCTCGAGAACCGCTCATCCGAACGCCAAAACACTTGTATGTCGCTGAGGACCACATGTGTCAAGTGCGAGGTCTTGAGATCTACGGGTCATATCTATTAGTAGTGCATTATGGACACAGTGTGTAGTGTATACTGTAGCATTGTTAGGGGATGCAACTATAGTCATGGCGGTTGTATTTTTACCCAGGATAAGGAAGTGCAGTGTCGAATGTGAAGTTTTTTTGATGAACGGCTCTCGAGAATGTTGCAAGCAGCAACACCAGAGGCCCAGCAATAGGCCCGTTTTGAGGAGGCCCATTTTTGAAGGGGCACTGCACTAGTGTGTATAAATTCATACTCAATATTTTATTTGTCTGCCTATCAGGGATGAGAAGTTATTTTTAAAAATAGACATACAATTTTTATATTAAAACACTTGAATTTGCTCGCTAGCTTGCTGGCGTCTCTGTGATATGATACAAATACTCAACCTAGAAGGAAAAGCAAACATATTTAATGATTTCAATATGTATTTTTGCAGAGATATATGCTGAGAGAAAGTGCTCTGTGTTGAACAACCCAATTGGGATATTTGCTAAGTGCCACGGTCATATCCCAACTGATCACTACCACATGGTAACAAGACTTTTGCCCAAAACTAAATCCTTAATACGTTTTGGAGTTTTCAGCGATTAGCATATCAATGACTGATTTTTTTTTAATTTCCAGGCTTGCATCCAAAGAACATGCGACTGTGGCAGCAGTCTGACTCAGTGCTTGTGTGTTGCTCTGGGCAGCTATGCCAAAGCCTGCGCCAGTCTGGGTGTTGTAATTGGTGACTGGAGGAAAGCCACGAACTGCAGTAAGTCCAGTTAATATCAATGTATTCTGTCTGCATCCTCCCACTTTATTGTTCAAAGTCCACTGAAAAAAGCCAAAGGAGTGATGTTCAACAAAACAACTTGTCACCGGTTGTATATGGACCCAAATGCAACACACAAGATTCCAGGGATCTTTGGCTTTTATTACAAACTTCCAGATACAGCAGGCAGAGTTAATCAGATTCAGGATCAGAAGGCTGGTGGGTTTACTGGGAGTGAGGCAAGGCGGGTAGAACAGGGTCGGTAAAAGGAGATCAGTCCGCGAGAGCGTGCTGGAGAGTCTGACATTGAAAACAGGAGAACAATCTGGCAATGTGTGTCTGGGAGGCAGGAGTCTATATAGGGCAGAGGTAGCCAACACGGTGCCCGCGGGCACCCTGTCGCCCGCAGGGACCACGTGAGTCGCCCGCAAGACATGTTCTAAAAATAGCACGAGTCATTATGGAGCTCCGTCTAAAATTGTAGTTGCTGTTCTTTTTTAATCAAAAACGCTTGCAGAGAGTTAAGAGAGTTGGGTACCCGGAGGCGCACGGCGGACAGCCAGGACGAGGCTGCCGCACCGCACTAAGTTTTCAGGTTCTGAATGGCGGTCGCATCCCGTTGGTGCCAGACGCGCGCCGCGAGCGCACCCCGTCGTCAGGTCCGTAAATCCTCGGAACAGGCCGCGGGGCAATCCGAGCGAAAAGGCCCAGACTAGAGGTTTGAAAGCGGGCGCCCGAAGACGCTCGCGCGCCTCGGAGGGTTGGATCCCCCGCGCCTCGGAGGGTTGGATCCTCCGCTCGGCTATAGACGAGACTTTTTACTAGTTTCTTCGTGGAGAAAAAGGTACCTTTGGAAAAGCTGGTGTCGGTGACACCAGACGGGGCTCCCGCGATGACGGGCCGGCATGCAGGCTTCATTGCGCAATGCAAAGGTGACCCAGACTTCGCAAAATGTCTACATTACCACTGGATCATTCACCAGCAGGCAATATGTGCAAAAGTAACCGGCTTTAATCATGTGATGATACAAAAATATCAGATGTGATACCTCTGACTTTCAAATGTTGAAACAGATTAACAGAAATAAAAGTTGCAATTTATCAGATTTGCTGTTGACATTTGTGATAATAATAAAAAGATGATTAAAAACCTTTCAGACCCCAGATGTTTACAACAGTAAATGTAAAGGCTTTATACAGACTATAGGTTGAATCAACTACTGTGTTACAAGAGTGTACATTTATGTTAAAGAAGAATGTCACATTTTAGTTGATGTAGGATACAAAATCAGTGATACATTTAATGTTGTGTCCCAGCTGTGAAATGTCAGAAAAACCAAGAGTTCTCCTACAACATGCAAGCCTGCAACCACACATGCCGTTCTCTGTCTGGCCCTGACCTTCTCTGTGGGCTGGATGACGATCCTGTGGAGGGCTGTGGCTGTCCGCAGGGAACTCACCTGAACCAAGGACAAGTCTGTACCCCGAAGGCAGAGTGTGCTTGTTACTACTACAAAGGTACAATGGCCCCGGGGTCTGCTGTTATCGACGGACAAAAGTGGTGAGCTGATCATCTGAGTACTTACAGCCATTTAAATATACCATTTATGTCTATTTCCCACTGTCTTCCCTAACCAAGTCTTCCCAATGCTGTTATAGTGTGCCTAATTGTGTTGTCTCCACCTTTGATGTCCATATACTGAAGCAAAATTGTGCTATATATGTCAAAGCAAACATTGTGTCTATTGCAGCGTCTGCGAGAATGGAGAACTGCGCTGTTCTCGGGATTGTGGTAAATATATATTCTTCTATCATAATCATATCGACATCATACTCATCCTTTGTTGTCTTTGTTTCAACTTCATTCATTTGTTAAAAGTGGAAATTCACCCAGAATGTTAGCAATAAAAAGTCTTAAAAAAGAGAAAGAAGAGAAAAGTTAAACTTAATAATGTGTCAAACTGTCTGAAATATAATTAACACAGGGTGCACGAATGGGAAGGTTTGTGTTCATTGCTCTGAGGACGCAGTTAACACGGCTCAGAAAACCTGCGACTATATCAGCAAACCAACGGTAGGTCAACTGATTATATGTTTGTATCCATGGCTTTCGTATTAATTAATTTATTCTTCAATTAAAAGCAGCAGCTGACTAATTACCCGTTAAAACTGATGAATAATATGGCTATTTATTATTAATAGCATTCGGGAGACATATGTCTTTAGGTAATGTGATGCTTTTCTTGTACCATAATTGAAAGCAGCTGCTACTGAAACATATTTTACATAACCTTCCTGTCAGTAAATCATATCCCTAACATTAACCCTTTGTCCAAGTACAGGTTTCTATTATTGTGATGGCTAAAACATTCCCTAATGCTAAGGTATTTTATTTTGCTGTGATTTCCAGGGTGCCAGTGTGACCTGTGAGAGTGGCTGTTACTGCCCACATGACCAGTATGAGGATCACCATGGAAACTGTGTTTCTCTGAACAACTGCACCTGTGTGTACAGTGGCAAAGTATTCAGTGCGGGACAGCGCGTCAAAACCAACTGTAAAACATGGTAACACCTCCTCCTTTCTCCTACTTGTTCGTTCAAACGGTCCTATCTCATCAGAAGCTAATAAAGCCGTGATGAAGAGAATGACTGAAAGGTTAACATCACTCTATGTTACAGTATCTGTGGTCAGGGTCAGTGGCACTGCAAAGATGAGCCTTGCCCGGGGCAGTGTCAAGTTTACGGAAACGGACACTACCAGACCTTTGACTCCAAACGGTACCGCTTTGCTGGACAGTGTCAGTACACACTTGTCGAGGTGAGACCAAAGTAGGAATGAATCCACAGCTCACGTGTGTCTTTGCTGAAGCTTTGTAGGCCTCCAATGCATTGCCTTCAAAAGGACACAGTACATCATCCAAATATAGTTTGCCATATTTCATTAACCTTTTAACTCTTATTGCTTTAGGATGCCTGTGGAAATAGAAACGGCACCTTCTCTGTCAGAGTGGAGAGTGTCCCCTGCTGTGACGAGGCGCTCACCTGCTCTCGCTCCATCATCCTTGACCTGCAGGTGGATGGCTGTTTGTCTGATTGAATTTCACAGATAAATGTTTGTCAGTCAGTAAAAGTCGAGTAACTTGTTCATCGACATTTAAAACTATTCTTATACAATGAGTTGTACTTGTTTTGACCTAAAAAGGGCGAAGTCACCCTGACGCTGAGCGACATGAAGGTGACCAGACGCCTCCATGAAGGCTGGACTCCGCAGGAAGATTCACTTTACTCCACACACACTTTGGGACTCTACGTCGTAATCTCAGTGCCGAGCAGAGGGATAACTCTCATCTGGGACAAACACACCCGGATCACCATAGAGCTGCATGCATACTGGAGGGTGAGTGATGAGGATTTTGAAATATCGTAATTTATATACATCATTCAGACTAAATAAAAAAACTGAATTTAGATTTGAAATCAACATTTTCTACAATTGCTTAATGTCTTCTTTCTTTATTTCTCAACTTTGACCTGATTTATTTATTTAACCAGCTCAAGTCAACTCAGGTTTATATCAAAATCCACTATGTATTGGAATTTGAACTTTGGTAGTATCAGAAAAGACACTTACATTTTATTTAAGCATTGATCATAATTAATAGCTACATCCTACCTAAGACTCAGCAGTTACTTTCATTTTTCTTTTACTTTCAGAACTTTTTGATGACTTTTTAACCATCTCTCCTTCAGAAACAAGTGTGCGGCCTCTGTGGGAATTTTGACTCCAATGAGATGAATGACCTACTGATAAGTGGCTCAGCAGGTAAACTGATTTTCTTTTTGTTTGATAAAGGACTTTTACTTTTGTCATGGTGGTCAAAATAACACCCCAAAAAATGTTTTTTTACTAGTGTCCAGTCCCCTGGCATTTGGCAACAGCTGGAAAGCCGCCACACCTCCTTGCTCTGATGTGACCACTGAGATATTTCCATGTGAACGCAACTCCTACTGCTCAGCATGGGCCCAGCGGCGCTGTATGATCCTTACAGGAGACACATTCAAACAATGCCACTTAAAAGTATGCATGTTACATATTTAGCATGGCACAAACATCAGGGTCAGGGGTTAGACTCATGTGCAGGTCTTTAATTGCTATATATTTGGGATTTCCTTATCCAAATCTGTTGCAATATGAAACCATATAACTTTTTACAGTAAAGGACCCTCACAGAGACCCCTTAAATGTGTTAATACAAACTCCATTCTGGTTGTTTTACAATCCCCAGGTGGATCCAGACCCCTACTACCATGCCTGTGTGCAGGAGTCCTGCTCCTGTGAGTTTGAAGGGAAGTTCCTTGGCTTCTGCACAGCTGTGGCCGCCTACGCAGAGGCCTGCAGCGACCAGGATGTGTGTGTGAAATGGAGGACACCTGATATGTGTCGTAAGTTAAGACCCTTTTTTCCCTCACTAATAAAAATTGAACTTTACTATTTTTTGACATGTTAACGGCACTGTGAAATTTTAGAATAACTTATAACTCAAACCCATAAAGAGAACACAGATAAGATAATCACCGGTCAGTTGGCAAACTCACTTTGTTATTGGGCTATGCTAATCTATTGTTTCAGTTTACTTTCTTGCTACAGTTAAATAAAATGACAAATTTGGTATTACAGACAATTTAAAAGTATCTTAAGTGTTATTTCACTGCTTAGAATTTCACAAACTTCATACACATTCTATAATGTTTTATCAATAGTTTAATGTTTCTTAGTCACTACGCAGAGGACTGACGCTGTGTAAGACACATAAGTAAATAAAGTAATCAATCATTATAGTCAATCCATATAACGAAAAGTGTTTCAATCATTATTGGATGTTTGCAAAACATAAACTATAACGCTATAAAAGTTTAACCTGTGATAATTTAAACCATAGCGGTCTACTGTGACTACTACAACGAGCAGGGGCAGTGTAGCTGGCACTATGAAGCCTGTGGCGAGATGCTGACCTGCGGCAAAGACAACTACATCACTCACAAGCTGGAAGGTAACCAGACTTTCTCAGTTGTATCCAAATATAACAGCTAAACTTAATTCTTAATCATCTGTTCGTGAGATGAAAATTGAAAATAATGTCTTAATGCTACTTAGTTTGTCTATAATTCTGGCAGTATTGCAAACAAACCTGGTCTTCTAATGAAATCCTCACAATCTAGACCGAATCAAATGATTTTTTTCCAGTCAATGCATACGAAATCATTTGCACCCATACAATAAACATTTTGTTTACTATTGGAAAAGGCTGCTACCCTAGATGTTCAAAGGAGGAGCCATACTATGATGAAAATACTGGGGAATGCACTAAATTGAGAAACTGCACCTGTTATTTTAATGACACTGTCATTCAACCTCGGGCAGTGGTAATGATACAGTCTATTGAGTGGTAAGTTGGTTCATTCTTTTTTTGTCATTTAAATCTTTATTCATTTAAACATATTAACATTATACATAGTTGGGCCATTCTTAATAGACTGTTTCTAAATATGTACATGTCCAGGGTAACCATAATATTAATTTAATTATTCATTACATTAACAACTGGATGTTTCTTACTCTCCTATGTAATTATTTTCAGCCACTGTAACAATGGAACAGTAAACTGCCGTAAGTGTCAATTATATTCATGAGTCACTACATCTACTATTTCATGTGTCTATTACCAGTTACACAAAACTATTAAGTAGTTTTTGAGGCACTTAGCTTTTTAAATGGTTTAGAGTACATGTGCCATAACAGAAGCTGTTTTCAAAACACCAGACCTCAATTCCACCTCTACTCCGACAGCACCTCGAATACCTCCAACCACCACACCTGCCACCACTCCAACATCAAGCACTCCCACTACAGCTAGCTTAACTACGGCTGAAACATGGTCAACAACGCCTCCCACCACCTCTTCACTAATGACGACCATTAACAATATCTCAACTACGACTGAAAATTTGTCAACTGAGCTTTCCACCACGTCTACACCTGCAACTTCTTTAACTACAGCTGAAACACGGTCATCAACACCCACCACCACCTCTCCACCAATGACGACCATTAACAATATTTCAACTACTACTGAAAATTTGACAACTGAGCCTTCCACCACATCTACTCCAACAACTACAACTTCCTTAACTACGGCTGAAACATGGTCTACAACGCCTCCCATCACCTCTTCACCAATGACGACCATTACCAATATTACCACTGCGACTGAAAATTGGTCAACTGTGCTTTCCACCACGTCTACACCAACAACTACAACTTCTTTAACTACAGCTGAAACATGGTCAACAACGCCCCCCACCACCTCTTCACCAATGACGACCATTAACAATATCTCAACTACGACTGAAAATTTGACAACTGAGCCTTCCACCACATCTACTCCAACAACTACAACTTTCTTAACTACGGCTGAAACATGGTCAACAACGCCTCCCACCACCTCTTCACCAATGACGACCATTAACAATATCTCAACTACGACTGAAAATTTGACAACTGTGCTTTCCACCACATCTACTCCAACAACTACAACTTTCTTAACTACAGCTGAAACACGGTCATCAACACCCACCACCACCTCTCCACCAATGACGACCATTAACAATATCTCAACTACGACTGAAAATTTGACAACTGTGCTTTCCACCACCTATACACCTACAGCTACAATCACAACTGAATCCTCAGTAACTCCTTCATTGACAACTGCTGCCTCAACACAGCTCACAGTGACAACAAATAACACTGAATCTACCACAGTACAGATGACCACAGCAGAGTTACCTACATCTGAACCTACAAGCACAGTGCTGACCACATCATACACAACTCAGAGTTCTTCATTCACCAATGCTTCAACAACATGGACAACAGAATCAGAGCCCACTGAGACAGTTATGACAACAGAAACCATCCCAACACAACCAACAACAATGCATAGTAAGCCAACAGCAACAACACTTCAATCAACAACCACCTTTGCAACCAACGCTACATCTGCTGAAACCTCAAGTCCGACTGAAGTAACCATCACAGAAGCTCCCCCTGAAACATTTAAAACATTAATAAATTCCTCTACGAATTTAACCACTCAACCCAGTACCACCGTCTCAGAGCCAACGACGTCTAAATCTACGACGATGCCACCGACAACATATACCATTGAGAATTCAAGCTCCACACCCAATAGTGCGTGCCATCTACTTGTTCTGCACATTATTCTGTTTTTCAGTTATCCTAGCAATCAGTTCCTTAAATTACCAAAGCTATGTTTTAGTATTTTATTTGTTCACTGTCTTCAACCGTTTTGTGTTTCACCAGTGTGTGAATGTACAGACCTGAAGAGGAGAAAACGCTGGGATTGTGGTGAGACGTGGACAGAGGATTGCTTCCATAAGACCTGTGCAGGTGGGACGATAGAGTTGACTTCAATGGTTTGCCCGGAGCTTTCAATTCCCAACTGCCCCAGAGGCCAGGTCACAAAAGTCTCGGATGGATGCTGTGAAACATGGAAGTGTGACTGTAAGTGTATCCTTGTCTGGATCAGGATAAAAGTGGTGCATTGACTGACCAACAAAGCCATTACTAGTGTGGCTAATTAATTAATTTTTTTTCAAATACATTTGTGTTGTGCGTCCATATCTACTAAAATCCCCTCGTATCCTCCCTAGGTCGCTGTGAGCTATATGGGGACCCCCACTACATCTCTTTCCAAGGTGTAAATTTTGATTTCCTGGTCGAATGCAGCTACATCCTGGTGGAGGAGAGGTCACCACGTCATACCCTGACCATTGCTGCGGAAAACAAAGACTGTGTAGAAGGCCTCCATGGTGCCTGTATTAAAAGCGTCATCGTGCAATATCAGAACAATATAGCTACACTCAGTATCCTTCCAGATTTGTTCATAGTACAGGTAGGATACAATACAACTCTATTTATTTATAGTATGCCATGCCCTACTGTACAATGTATTGGCTATTTGGCTACAAGGATGCTAATAATCATTTTCTGTAATAAAGGATGTTTTTAGGAGGCTCTACTATATAAGGTTACCATGCTCTATTAAAGAGTTAGACAGTTGGTTTGATGCTTATCTAATCTGCCAGATTGATACTGATGTAATCTGCCCTAGGCCACTCTGAACAACGTGACCATAGAGCCACCATATGAGGAGCATGGGATTAGGTTTGAGACCACGATGTACGCAGTGTCAATCTACCTGCCAGAGATCCGTTCTTATGTCTCCCTCAGTCCGGCCTATACCCTGGTGGTCAGTTTGGCCATGGAGCACTTCCTCAACAACACCCAGGGACAATGTGGTGGGTAATGGATTGAAAGGCACTGTCCACGGGTGTGGTTAAGTGCATGTTGTATATCTATTTAAACAGTGGTTGTTTGTGTGTGGAATGGATTTTCAGCCAGGTAATGCAAAAAAAACAACTTAATCTTGTCTGTTAACTTACAACAATAGCCAACATGTTTCTAAATTGACTTGTTGGCTATCAAAACCAAATACTATGTTTAGCTTAACGCTGCATTAAAAACCTTCTGATCACCAGCCCGGGCGGAAAGAAACACAAATTCCAAAGAAACTTGTTGACTGTGTTCCAATTTGCTTGGTCACATTTTACACCTACATTTTTTTGCCAGGCACTTTCTCTTTTTTTTGTATATGTGTATATTAGACACCAAATTGCACCTCTGTCTTTTCTTCTCCAGGAGTATGTGGTGTTGGATCATGTATCCGTAAAGGAGGGCAGATGGAGGACGACAGCTGCTGTGATAAGACGGCTTATGACTGGGTGTACGACGACCCGCTGAAACCAGCCTGTGCTTTTACACCAAGGGACGTACCTTGTCTCTCACCAACTACAGTAACCCCTACAGCCACCCCCTGCCCTGCAAGCCTTCTATGTGTGCTGCTAGACCACCCGTAAGCTCCACACACTAACACACACACAGCTCCTCAGGGAATTGGCGGGAGAATTGAGAATTACTGTGTTACACATGTGTCACACTTTATGTTATACGCTCAAGGCACAATGCTTTGCCTTTACTTAAGAGCTACCTTTGTGACTAATGCAGAAATGTCGTAGCAACCGCCCAGAGTCACCTGTAACACCCTAGCTACTAATGCCCTAGCAGTCACCTGTAACACCTTAACAACATCCAAGCAACCACCTAGAAGTGACCCAGAAACCAGCTCGTACCACCCTAGTAACCCCATATTTCAATGGTGTATAACCATGGCTGTCTGTCTTTGTTTCCTCAGAGCCTTTTCAAATTGCAGCCAGTATGTGAATTTGAACCTTAAAAAGAAGAACTGTGAGTTTGATTCATGCAGGAATGGTCCTTGCGCTTCACTAGAGCAAGCTGCTACTGAATGCATGAAAGCTGGCTTCTGTATTGACTGGAGAGCACTGACTAATGGAAAATGCAGTATGTATCTGTTATCATTTTTCTTATTCTCCGTAGAGCAAAGTCAGAAAGACCAAGGACTTAATGTATTTGCACACATTTCTTTTATGTTTTTTTTGGCCTGACTGTAATGATTTGATTAAAAGTGCCAATGATAAATTCCTCTTTAAACTGATACTTACATTATCACCTAATTGTCCTTGTTCATGTTCCAGCTGTGCCATGTCCAAAAGGATTGGTTTACAGAGAATGTCATGACAGGCTGGATGACTTCTGCTATGGAGGGTTTGTAAACACACATACTCTTGTGACATTTATTTCTCACTTTATTAAATTGAAAATGTTTCCCCTGTCACCATTGCTCTTCTGGTTTGGCTGTACAGAAAGGTTTATCGAGGATCCTCCCTCGAGAGCAGCAGAGAAGGCTGTTTTTGTCCCAGCGGCCAAATCAAGGCAGGAAACCACTCAAACACCTGTGTGTCGGACTGTCTCTGTGAGTAACATGGCCTAAAAGGCTGACACTCACACCTAGACATGTGTTGCTGTTACTAGTGGTAATGTAGTGTTTGTGTCTTGTCCATTAGATTGTAAAGGACCACTCGGTGAGCCCAAACTGGTGAGTATCTTTGTCTCATCAGTGCAAACAATAGTATTATCCCTGACTCTAAATTGGATTCTAAATTTAAAAAGTATTTCTGTCTTTCAGCCTGGTGAGGTGTGGCAGTCCGGCTGTCACCTGTGTAAATGTAACAACCAGACTCTCACAGAGGAGTGTGTTCCTAAACCTCCTGAGCAAGTTCTGCAATGTGGCCCCAAGTCTGTACTGGTAAACGGCCCTTGCTGTGGTAAACAGATTTGTGGTAAGCACTGGCAAGTCGTAATATTTTAAAATCAGGGTATTAGTCAGAGACCTTTCTTTCCCCACATGAATACTAAAACAAATCACATATTATTACTTTATTTTTCAGTTGAGAAGACATGCAGCTATCATCAACAAACATACAAGGTAAGTTGTGTCTAATCGTGGCAAAGGAAAGTGTTTGGTCTCCCTTAGACGAAACATGCTTTTTAGATTGAAATGAATTATTGTACTGTATAGTGTCTTGTTGTGATATCAGTCTTTGTGTGTGTAGATAGGAGACAGATGGAAGGATGCCGCCCATCCCTGCATTTCATTCAGTTGCAGCAAAGAGGGTATTCAGACTGAGACTAGAGTCTGTCCCCAAGACAAGTGTCCGGAGGTACTGCACACCCCCTGCTCTGCCTTATTCTACAGTAATAACTCGTGTATTACTGCAATTCCCACTAGAGCATTGTTTTATAATAAAGAAAAAAAGAGTTACATTTATTGGGTGTGGAAAGAAAGAATATATTCCTACAGGGGGTATATTTTGGAATTAAAAAGGGTTAGGGGGTGGATACCCAAGTACACTTTATAAGCTGAAACACTGGAGCCAAGCCATAGTTAGGTGTTAAAGAATAACTAGAACAACAAACATTTAACCTCTTATGATGTACTCACCAGGAGGACAGAATTTGGGATGACCAACACTGCTGCTTTACATGTAAGTTAAGTCAAAATCCATAAAATACTGAAGTCATTTACAACTGTCTTCACATTTTGTAGATGCTCTGCTTCCAATCATCAAACTGCATCAAAACCGTTTTAATTTTCTCCAACTTCAGGTAACCAGAGCTGTATTCCGAAGGTGACCGGTATCAACGTTACAATAGACAACTGTACCACCGTCATGCGGTTACCTGTGTGTCAGGGCCAATGTGTGTCTCAGGCCAGGTGAGAAGAAATACTCTGATATTGATCAATACCAATAGTTGTGATACACATTTTGAGATTTTTGGTGTTCATACCGAGTACTTTCACTTCAGTCCTGTGTACATTTTTGAGACTCTCTCCCTCCCTCTGTGTCAATGCCTCTCTTTCCTTCGTCTTCCTTCCTTCCCCTCCCCTCCCACTCTTTCCTCCTCACCTTGGTGCCTCGGCTCACTGCTACAGGGCTGTGTTACACGGGGACCTGCAGGTGATGCAGAAGAGCAATTGCTGTCAGGCGCTGAGCTCAGAGAGAAGACGAGTGACCCTGCAGTGCTTCGACCTCACGACCAGAGACTACACCTACAAGCACATCACCAGCTGTGAGTGCAGAGCCTGTAACATACTGCGCTGAAAAATCTCTGCAGCACAGACCGGAATAAGCCAGGAACAAGCTTTTTTATAATGTTCCCTTTCAATTTTCAAATCAAAATCTTATGTATTCAAATGTAATGGATTATTAATTGAAGTCCCTCACTTTATTTCTTTATTTAAAGCAATTCCTTAATCTGCTTTAAATCAAATAAATGTAATCATTGTCTACTCGCCAAGGTTTGTAGTATGTCTCTTCTTTCGGTGCAGTAATAAACCTAACTTCACTAGCCAGGACCACACCATCAATTAGAAGTGTTCAACACATTTATTGGAGGTAAACATGAATGAGACGCGAGGCTTGAACTTCGTGTCGCTCGTCCGGTTAGCCGAATGAGTGGTGGGGAGCTTCGATAAGGAATCCGCTGTAGCATCTGGTCACGGCGGATCCTCAAGAACCCCATGTTACTCGAGACTAGATCGACCCGAGTTGAGATCTTTACGATGTGGGCGAATGTTGTGGAGGTATAGCTATTGGTCCAAGCTCTATGAAGGAAGGGGACAGCATTCATCGAAGTGATGGTAAGGTGCGGAGAACATCTGAGGCAGGTGAAAAAGGCGGGCAAGAATGTAGCCCCAAGATGTAAAAAAAGAAAACATCCCATCTGCAACATAAACACCACAAGACAAGAGTCATTCAAATAATCTTACCAACAGCACATATAGAAAGAACTAAGAAGCCATTAGTTGAATCAGGTGAATTGTATAGCTTCGAATGATTATTCATACCACTGTTAATAGTGTTATCACTTGTGTAAGAATACCGCTAATTTCACATTCTATATTTGATCTATTCACAAGTAGATGGTGACATGAGATAAAAGGAAAATAAAAAACAGTGCTGACAATGTCTTCTTGTAACATCATTCAGGCATTTGAGTCCGATGCTGTCAATAATTAATTGAGCAGATTATTGACAGCATTGTCCAGCAGTACACACACATCTGGGCACTGCAGAGCAAATTCCTTCTCTGCAGCTTCCTGGTCCTGTGCTCTGTGAAAGGGGTTGGTGCCAAAGTGTGATACTGTCAGGGAGCGCACCTCTTGTTCATTCCAGTCTGCAGCCACTAATGCATCCGACAAAAGGTCTGTGGCTTTTTTTGGGCATCCCTCTCTGGCCAAGTAACTAGGGATCCTCTTCCTTATAATAATAAATGAATCTTGTCACAGGGTGTTGGTGGAGGACTCAAATGCAGACATGATCAAAAGTAGAGTGAAACAGGTCTTTAATGAACCAGGAAAACAAGAATCTTACATCGTAAACAGCAGGGAAACCAAGGACGAGACGAGGGTGGAAATCTGGCAGGGCAGGCAGACTGGGAAACCGGGACCAGGACGAGCCAAACAGGCAGGTTGACATGACAATGATCTGGCAAAGAGTGACTGAGAGGCAGGGGGTTATATAGTGACTTGAACAGGTGAGGGGAGTTGTGCTGATGAGGAGGGAGTGCTTGATTAGTGATCAGAGGCAGGTGAGGGAGGAGGGTGTGGAGCAACACAAAGACACACACAGAACACAGAAGGCAAAGCCTAATCGTGACAAATCTTTAACAATGGTTTTCTCTTTTAAATAAAATTGTTCTAATTCTGTTGGCCCTCTGTGCATTCGGGAAGCTGACCTAAAATCTGGCTTCGAGGTGGAACTGAAATTAACACAATCAGTGTTAACTTAAGGCTGACTATTTTCAAAATAGTAACAAATCTGCCTACAGCTCCAGAGATCAATCCAGAGATCAATCTGAAGGGTCACAAGACAGGTAACATGGCAGCAAAGAAGAAAAGAGAACCAATTCATCTTGTTTTTGCTCTTGTCTTGTCTTGTGAGATTAGGAAAAAATTTAGAATATTCTAGAGTCAAACTTTCTGTATCTCAATGACAATAAAACTCATTTCACCAACATTGTATCTTCTCATCTTGGCCCTTTGACCTCTTCTGTTTGACCATTCAATTCAGGATTTAAGTGTGACAAATAAATCAATGAGGTAAGTAAATGATGCTTAGTGTTTACATTACAATCATTTAGCAGACACTTTTATCCAAAGCGACTTACAATTCAGATTCTATCACATACACCGTCGGCACAGCTACGGGAGCAATTTTGGGGTTAAGTGTCTTGCTCAAGGACACATCGACATGCGACTAGCGGAGCCGGGGATCGAACCGCCGATCCTCTGAACGAAAGGACGGCCCTGCTCTCCACTTGGCCACATTCGTTCAATAAGAATGAACCAAACTTCTTTATTTTTCGATTGTCATTATTTAATGCTTCATGAACAACACGTGCTCACTCTTCCATGACATAAAAATAACGAGAAAATACTTGACGTATACAACTAGGTTGCAAATGAACCATAAACATCAAATATCAGATGAAATAAACTGCATTAAACACATCTGTATCAATAATCTAGATAATTAACGCAAACAGGTAAATTCTATTGCCTTGACTTTTACTTTTGAAATATTTTTACTTCCGGGTTACCTGTCGTGCTTTGCGTCTCTTTTCAAAGGCAAAACCAAAATGGGTCGGATATTTGAGTTTGGTTCTCTTGTTTTTGGATTCAGACAACAAAAACGAAAAAAACATGATATTTCTGTATTTTCGTTTTTTGGATTAAACATTATAACAAACTATCAAAACGTACACAGACCTTAAATTCAGCCCTTATTTTACTTGAAACATTAGAACAATCTATTATTAGATTATGTATTATTTATAATTCATCAAGTTCAATTTGCTAATAAATATTGTTGAGATATTTAATTGAACTTTCTTTATTTGAATTGACAGTCAGTGGTTGACTTCATACAGATGTTATTCCAACTGTTAGCTACTTCAATATGGGACTAAATCATAGACATAGTCAGACATTATTTTTATGTTCCGGACCTTTGTATGAGGAAATTCTCTCTAAATGGACCTCGTTGAATTTTAATTGAATATCCCTGCTCTAAATAATCCAAAAATGATTTTCAACAATTTTAATTGAAGAAAAGTCCCAATGAAAACTAATTGTAAATGTCATTACTGACTGAGTGACATTTCTGCTGCAACTATAATGTCAAAAATGTTCTTTGGTATGATAAAATTTAAGGGTATTCATTGAATGTCTTACATACTCTATCTAACAAATCTGATCAGGTGATACTCAGCCATTACGACACAGAGAGAATGCCATTGTTAGGGGCTATCAATAGGACCGGAAGGCTTTGATCAGGCCTAGGAAACACCCAGCTTTACAAAAGCTGAATTTCTCCAGGACAGGAAAAGCATTTCAGTCTTTGAAAACAACAAACCAACAGAAGCAGCAGGCTTGTAAAATAAGCTTTGGGGAGCTTCATGCTGCTGCTGTTTGTTGTGTGTACAAAAGGATAGATTTTTGGCTTGTGATGTTCACAGAGTAGGATGTGCGAGTGTGCGCAGACTGCGAGTGTGTTTGTGTGTGTTTGTGTGTGTTTGTGTGTGCATTTGGTGAACCCCTGAACCTTAGACACACATCCTACTGGACCTTACCCTGCAGGGGCCGTCACGTTTGGGTTTGTGCTGTGCGTGCGTGTCTGTGTGCGCGCGAGTGCTGGAGGGGTTGGAGATCTTTTTATTGACCTGATCAACAAGCACACACAAGTGGATTGGTTACTAATTGCAGGTGATGTTATAGTTTGTTTGTGATAAGACTCTTGCTTTAAGCACAAAGTCCTGCAAAGTACATCGATCCTTCTGCTGCTTTGCCACATCCTTCCCATCCGTGACAGGACCGCTGCTGCCTCTCAGGTAAATACCTTTTCTGTTTTTCCCTGTCTTCTAATTCTGCACTAATAAGGCCTTCTGTAAGATGCACTGAAAAAATATTGTACTATTTACTGGTGTTTAAGTGTAAATTACTGGTAAATTGTCTGTATTGTGATTAAAAAAAACAAGGAAGAAAGTGAATTTGGTAACATTTGTTAACAGGCTACTTGAAAATGTATATACCAGTATGTTTGACAGGTTGGGCACTGCTACACACACTGACAATGAACTTTTTAAGAAGTAATTGACGTGAATAAAATAGTCAATTTTAAATTTTTGGATATTTTGAAGAAAATCTATTTGTTTGATGAAATTCACTTAATTTGCGCCAAACTGTGCTCTGCTCCTAAACTTGGTGTCTCTCTGCAGGTCCGGTGTGTTTTTCTGCTTCCTTGCATCAGTTGAGCACACAGCAGCATCATGAGCGTAGAGCCCAAAAAAACACGTGCGGCTTCCTGCTCCAACCTTAAGGTCAGTGATACCCTTTCCCCATTGAACAAAGTGTCAGGGAATATAGCTCACTGCTTCACCTATGGCCTTAATCATTTAAATATGTGCTTGTTAACACAAATTGACCTGTGACAGTGCCAAAGTAAAATGTGTAAAATGTCACTGTATAACTGCTTGTCTTCAACCTTATCTTTATGTATTTGTCTTGGTATTTCATATTTCAAAGCATTAAAAAAATCCAAATTTTTCTCTTAACCAGATACAATCCAAGACTTTGACACCGATTTAGACTGACTTTCTTTGTCTGCAAACATTTTTGCATTGGACTAGATTTAAATGAATCTAATCTAAGTGAATGTAAATCCAATCAGACTTAAAAGCAGATGTGAATGTCACACAAAATGTTGTTGTGTGTGAGCCTAATCAATCATGTGTCAATACAGCCATTCACCCTTGTTCCTTAACATCTGTCCAAGGTGCAATCACATCATTTCACCCTTTGTAATGCAATGAGCCTCATTCAAAAACCTTTCATTGCATTGTAGAACTGCAAGAAAGTAGATCAATCCTCTCGCTCGGAACTCTTTGAGGAGAGATTATTACCAAAGTAGTCACTTTACAACCGGCTATAACACTCAGTTTCACCATTCAGAAATACTCTGACAAATCACTAAACCGAGTCTAATCGAATCAAACGTCCACTAACTGTTGCGTTCTGTGTTTCCAGCTCTTCCTGGCCTCTTTGGCACTTGTATACTTTTCCAAAGCCTTTGGTGGATCCTATATGAAGAGCTCCATCACCCAGATTGAGAGGCGCTTTGACATCCCCAGCTCCCTCATTGGGGTTATAGATGGCAGCTTCGAGATGGGTAGGTTCAGCTTAAGAACAAAAAAGATTCAGAACTGTTTTTTTTCTAAGAAAAACAGTTACAACATGTTAATTAGTGAGCTTGAGAGCCTAGCTGTTTCCCCTTGTTTCCAGTCTTTATGCTAAGCTATGCTAACCGCTTGCTGACTATAGCTTCACAAATAGCACTCAGACATGAGAGTGGTATTGATCTAATAACGTAAAGTCAATATGCGTATTCTCCAAAATGTTCCTTATTCATTCAGTTATTTGAATTGTTCTTCTCCCCAGGTAACCTGTTGGTAATAGCCTTTGTGAGCTACTTTGGTGCAAAGCTCCATCGTCCCAGGCTCATTGGTATCGGCTGTGTGATCATGGCTGCTGGATCTTACCTCATAGCCCTGCCTCACTTCTTCCAGGGAATGTTAGTACACGGTTTCCTTCTTGATATTCAGATGTTGCACATGTAATACTGTGGCCCTGGAGTAATGATACACATCATTAATTAGAATCACATTATATGGTTCTTGGAGGCAGAACTGCTGTGGAACATTAGCATTTCATTTAACCACAATGGGAAGAGTCAAAGAACTACTGTTATTCAGGATACAATATGTAAGAGGTATATAATATCAGAAACTAACAGCTAATTGTATTTATTCTAATGTGCACATGCTGGGATTAGCCTGTTCGGGGTGTCAGGGCAAAAATGTGCTGTTTGGCAGACAATGAGGCTCATACCCAATCTGCGTATTTAGCTTGTCACCTCCAACATTAGTGCACACAGCAGACTATCCAGTGCTTTATTAGAAAATAGGACTACCAGGACACAGAGTTTGTGTGTAAATTAGTTTATAAGTTCATAGTGTTGGCCTCTGTACAAAACAGAGTCAGAATATTAAGAAATAATACATGACCCGGCTTACTTGATCTTGGGGCAAATTCCTTGACAGACTTGCAGTTGATTAAACTCCCAAAAATCTGCAGTAATTTAAGGGTTGTGTGGCTCCTGGGAGCCTGGGCCTCTGGTGCACTGTTTAGTAATCCAGCCTTGAACGGGCATCTCACTGCCAATTTGAGTTGTTAGCGAGATATTAAGACTTAAAGACACGCGCAGAATGTCCGCATGCTGCATAAACACAAATTATTTCACTTATATTGAGCATTATATTTATATCTATATGCCATGTCATTTTCTGAGAATCTTTTTGTAGATATTCTTTTTGAAACAAACAACGGTGTGGTGTAACTATTCTAACATTTTTTTCCAGGTACAAGTATGAGACCAGTGTGTCTCATGGTACAAATATCAACAGCACTGAGAGCATCCTGCCCTGTATGTCCAACCACAGCCTGCCTGAGGCAGATGAGATGCCTGATTTAGAGTCCATAACAGGTACCAAACAGAACACACGGATGAGATACCAAATCAATTCATTCATAGAAGCAGAAGAAAGAGTTGCCAATATCGTTTGTCCTCCCTCAGCTTGTGAAAAGGCAGCTGGCTCGTCTTTGTGGATCTATGTATTTTTGGGAAACTTGCTGCGTGGAATTGGAGAGACTCCCATCATGCCTCTGGGTGTGTCCTACCTCGATGACTTCTCCAGAGAGGAGAACACTCCTTTCTATTTAGGTCAGTTGCTTTTTACCTCCGGCTGTCTGTGGTAGTTTTTATGACATTTTACACTGCACTACACTTGTGTTAGCTTACACTCTTAGGGGCTCAGCTACTTTATTTCCCATCTCCTTGGATCACTTTGACAGAATTTGACTCTCTCTTTACTAATTGCTTGGTCAGTGTCCCGCTATTGGTGCTTTGTCTGTGTGCCTATCTTGTATATTTTGGATAATGCTTAATTGCTGTGACAGTGCTAGAGTACTAAACATGTCTTTCTCTGTTTCTCCATTCCCTAGCCTGCATCCATACAGTGGGAATCATGGGACCTATGTTTGGGTTCTTGCTCGGGTCCTTCCTTGCCAAGATCTACGTGGACATCGGATCTGTGGATTTAGGTATGGTACATCTCAATATCAGGGGGAGAAGATGATGTGTTAAATATGTGTTAATGTGGCACAAATTGTATTTTTTGGTAGTTCTAACCCATTAAGTCAGTTTTCCTTGATTGATAAGAAAAATATTGAGTGATTGGCTCATTGTGCAGCCCTATTACTCATAACCTCTCCTTCAAAATCGAGCATTAAAGTGCCCTTCAGCAAAACAGTAAACCCTTCCTCCACGTTTGTCATTAAGTGATTACAAAACAGCGAAGAGTTATCAATGAAAGTCCATGAAACCATTCATAATCTGACGTCTTTGCTTGTCTTCTGCTCCCAGACACTGTCACCATCAACCATAAGGACTCCCGCTGGGTGGGGGCCTGGTGGCTGGGCTTCATAGTGACTGGCACTGTAATCCTGCTGTCCAGTATCCCATTCTGGTTCCTGCCCAAGTCTATGCCCAAGCAGGGGGAAGAGCAGAGCCGGAATGAAGGCACAGAGCTCGCTACAACGGCAGAGCAGGAGAATTTCCTGCCAGATAAAAACCAGAATCAGGAGGAGAATCCAGTTACATTCAAGGAGATGGCTAAAGGTACCATCCAAGCTTCCGCATCAGTTCAAAATGCTATAAAGCAGTGTGCTTTTTTACCCTAAGGTAATGTTGACAGACAAAACTGCAATATAAGGACAGGTCATGTCATATTACCTGACAGAATCAATCTCAGAATACATCTTTTTAAGGACTATTCCTGCGCTCTTATTTCTTGTTCCCCAGCTTTGAGCAGCAAAACAACGCATGATTTAAAAGACCAAGAGATGTGTCACTGCGAAAATAGCTTTTAGGGTGGACGTGTTTAATCATTAACTTAGTAAAGCCCAGACAAACCAGAGCCCAGATCCGTAACCTTGAATCCTGGAAAAGCAGCAACTAAACTCCATGGAATCTGAGTTGAATGACACTTCAGGACAGAGACACATGTTGAAACAGATACCTCGGCTGAGGGCCAGTCATGCCATAGTTCTTTTCATCATGATGTAACAGTGTTCACATTGTACATCATTATTTGAAAGTGATATTACAAATGAATGAATATGTTACAAAAGTAAAATAGACTTTAAAAATTAAAGGTAAAACGAAAGAACAAAAGTTACGTAATAATGCTCTTTAATGTGTGTAAAATGACAACATGCATGTGTGTCAGAAATGATGCCTGACTAAATATTTGTGTATCAACATTTGCATCGTGAATGTGAACAGACAGATAAAATATATGAAGAAGAAAAAAATGACCACTTCAAATATACAGATTCTCAAAACGGCTGCTGTTTTGTATGCAAAGACATAAGGACACTCGTTTATTTTGACTTTGAATCCTACAATTTCTCTTTGTTCTTCACCAGATTTCATTCCGTCCCTGAGGAGACTCTTCAAGAACAGCATCTTCACCATGATGATCCTTACGTACCTGGTGTCCGTCAACGGCTTCATTGGCATGATCACCTTCAAGCCAAAGTACATGGAGCAAGTCTACGGACAATCTGCCTCCAAGGCCATTTTCCTCATAGGTACGGAGCAATAACTGACCCCCCCCCCATTCACTCTGTCTTTACTGCACTTTGTGGCCCAAGACAACTGAAACAATGATGTTATTGAAGGGAAGTGTGATTACGAGAGATAAAGTTGACTTGAAATGTAAGCACTAAGTAGCCCACTGTGGGCTCTCCTTTTGTGTGTGTCCGTAAAGTAGCACCCTGAGCTATGATTAGCTTTTTATGACTGTTTACCAGCACGGCTTCGCTGACAGTGTTTTGCATTGTTCTGTACGTAGAAAGATTGTGTTGTAGCTTGAATATATTGGCCAGATGGTTGGATCAGTAATGGGTCAATGGCTGAAACATGGAAGTATGAATGCCATCTTGAACAAACTGACGTCGACTAATAGAGAATAACTGTTCAATATTCAATCCATGTAATTATCTCACCATATGTGTAGTCTTAAACATGTTTACTTGTTTTCCCAGTGTTTTTGACACATTGTTTTGATTACATTAGGGCAAAATAATTGTGATCAGTAGGACGTTTTCCCAGCATATTGATCGGTCATTGATGAATTTATTCATCCAATCCAGGTATACTGAACCTGCCAGCAATAGCTTTGGGAATCATCACCGGAGGTCTAATACTGAAGCGTTACAAGCTGGGTGTCGTCGGAGCAGCCAGGGTGTCAATCACTGCCTCCGTCGGGTCCTTATGTCTGCTTTTCGTTCAGATCTTCATCTACTGTGACAAGGCAGAGGTGGCAGGTCTGACTGTGTCATATCAAGGGTGAGTGGCATACAAAACCAGTTTCCCATCACTCTGTCTGTCACAAGAAACACACATGTTTATTAAGAGGCTTGTAGGAGAATAATCTCCACGGAAACTCATTTATGCCTCACTGGACCAAAACCCCCTACTCACAAATCTCTGTTCCTGTCTGTGTGCACCAGGGATCCTCAAGTGTCCTACAACCAACAGACCTTACTGTCACAGTGCAACATGGGCTGCTCCTGCTCAGTGAAGCATTGGGACCCAGTATGCGGATACAACGGAGTAACGTATGCCTCGCCCTGCCTGGCTGGCTGCCAGACCTCCACCGGCATCGGCAAGAAAATGGTAAGACAGTAATATATATGTCCTTATAGAAATAGATAGAACTGGTAGATTAAAGATGAGAATATAGGCAAACAACAGCTCCTCTTACATGTAATTTCAATCCATCTCTTGCTGAAACTTGATGACGATTAAACAGAAATCCTTCCTCTGGTTAATCCTGCAGAGCTAAGGTTCGCAGCATTATCATTTTATGTCTCTTTTTGAAGTCATATATATTGTGCAGTGGCAACTCACAATTCCACAATCAAAGGTAGTTATACACATCTCTGTCTTCTGGTTCTTTAGATGTTTCATAACTGCACCTGTGCCGAAGAGATGATGACTCCAGGCATGAACATGTCCGCAGTGCTGGGCCAGTGCCCCAGGAGGAGCGAGTGTGAAAACATATTCGTAATCTACATGGCTTTGTCCGTCTTGGGGTCTTTCATTTCTGCCTGTGGGGGCACGCCGGGATACATCGTACTGCTCAGGTCAGCTGAAGGAGCTCAGCTCACATCTTTTATGATTGGGTGTAATGATGCCTCGCAGTGCCTTATTGATTTTTGTACCAAATGTGAACTGCCCCTGTGACACTGTTGTGGGTAATATTGCATTTTGGTTTTTTTCTCTATAAGCTAAAATGCTGATATCAAGGTCTGATGTGATAATGTTTGGGCTTATCTCCCAGGTCCATACAGCAAGACCTGAAGTCGCTGGCTCTGGGTATGCAGACACTGATAGTGAGAAGTTTGGGTAAGTATCGAAAATACATGTAGGTTTTGTAAAATCCTCACGTTAAATGTATTATCCAGGTTACAGCACCATGCTTATAGCGAGGGCAACAATAGGTGAAATTGGTTCTTGATATGTGTAAGCTAATGTGACTTTCTGTGTTTTCAGGCGGAATACCTCCTCCAATATATTTCGGAGCACTGATTGACCGAACCTGTTTGAAGTGGGGCACCAAGCATTGTGGAGGCCGCGGAGCATGCAGACTCTATGATGCCGATAAGTTCAGGTACAGTTAAACCAGACTTGTAATTATTGCTGGAATACCCTATCTGTAATATGCATGAGATGAAGATGTGTGTTATATATATATGTCTAAACGTTTGAATCTAGTTTAAATTACATCCAGTATTACGCACCAACTGTACCACTGCAATTAATAGAGTCATTTGACAATGGTTACTTTAAAGGTGCAATGTTATCAACTGCTTCAGCATTTCACCTCTACTACTTGGTCCATACAATTTTTTTTCCTTTTCTAAAGTTTTCCACTTAATTTCAACACGTTTACAACATTTTCAATTGGTAGAATTGCGGCAAGAACTTCCAAATAAAAGCATTTAAATAAGGTAAAAAGACGTAATAACTTAACCTGTTTCAATGTACATTTTAATTTCAGAATGACATTCATGGGGTTGATTACGGGACTCTACTGCCTCGCCAACGTGCTCTGGGGAGGCCTCTATATCAAACTTGTCAAGAGACAGAAGAAGTTAGCACTGAGGAATCAGACCAAAGCAAATGGAGTGGAGGGCGCCACGGTGAGAAATGGACACGCAAAAATCAACATTGCCAGGAGTAAAGAAGACGAAGCCAACGAGAGCACTATTTAAGGTGTCTGAGGACGGCAACACCATTGTATAATGCAGACGGACGACACAGATTTTAGATTGCCAAAGTACTGTGCTGCATCCATAGTGGACCAAATGTGGTAATGGTACAGTGTCAGCGCTCTTTGGTCTTCAAACAGTACACCTGTTTTCTTTTTCTTTACACAGATATCGTGCAGTTTGTTCACTTCAAAAGTCAAAGTTTGTTTCGTTTTAGTATGAACAACAATCACGTCAATCCACATCTGCACAAAGACGCATAAACTCATAAAAGGTCATTTTTAGCGCTACTTCAAAACAGTCAGGAAAAGATAATGGGAATACATGCCGTTCACGTATGAACACACTTCAGTATGATGTCAGAGGAAGTGAGCACAAAATATGCCAAATATTTGGAGAATGTTTGGCTTTTGAGCTTGTGTCCATCATTTATACTTGAATAGCATTAGGTCAGGTCATGAAAGTCAAGTTCCACAACTCAACATTCACAATGATTTATGTATACAGTAAATGGATAATATAGTATGGACAGCATAGTTTTAAATACTCGTAACAGACAACCAGTGTTCAGCATCACTTAGTAACATGACGTATTGTCCATTTCAGTGATTGAAAATGTTTTCTTTCATGTTTTTCAATGAGAATTTGTGAGATTATACAGCCTACATCAGTGTCTAAATTCAGGGTGTGTTAGAGTTTAGTTAACAGTTAGCAAGTGTAGTGCTTCAACTTACCCAGTAAATGAACCAAATTTATTACAAGAACAGTGAATCAGATCAGGATTCCTAAAGGGATAGGCAAATACTGTAGTTTTATTTGACTATAGCTGCTATAATTGGGACTGTAACAGATTTGACTTCCTCAATAGGGGGCCATTTTTCAAGAAAAGCCCCCATACCAAATTATGAGATGGACGGTACCCCCTGTTTGTCTGTGACTGCTGCAGGCTGATTCAGTGATTGAAAGCAGCACGGGCTGTCTGAGAAAAGAAGGAGTTGTCTATGATAATAGAGTGGCCAAACCAATAATACTTGACAGTACGTCTGTGTCTTCGAGCACCGTATACATGCAAATGCAAACCCGTTGGACGTGGAGACCCAAGCGCAATGCCATTTTTGTCAGGTCTAAAATATTTTTTGGGGGTAAGTTGCAGCTCTGAACAAACCTGTTGGCTTTGAGGTCAAATATGAATAACTTAGTTCAACACATTGGCAAATGCGCTTGCAACCAGCAAAGACTATGGAATAAACAAATGGGATATTATGTGTTATTTAATAAGCTTTAGACGAGGTGATAAGCAGATTTTGGTCTTCGGACAGAGCCAGACGCATCCCACTGTTCCCAGTCTTTGTGGTAGGCTACCTTGCTGCTGGTTGTAGCTTCAAATGTAAGGAGCTGACATGAGAATGGCATCAATCGTTTCATCTAGCTATATACGTATTTTTCAAAGTGTGGAACTGTTGCTTTAAATGACAAAATCATAGCAGAGAAACTAGCAGTAGAGGGGCACAGCGACATTTGACATGCCTGGATATCTCTCTGACTTTACACGCACTTCTTGTTACTTCACATCACCTACAGCTCACGAACGCTCATATAATCATCTGACTCACTAATGTTTATTGTCTGAGAAAGGTCACTATAGCTTAGACAGGGGACTAAAAGTCGGTGTAACTCAAACTTGCTTGTTTTACACTTATTACAATTATACATTGTAGTTGTCAATGAAAATGTATCATCAGCCTCACGTAGATGTGTTTTTATATTCCATATATGTTGTTTTATCACAATTTCTGCATTATATTTTTTAACCCTGAGTCGTAATTAATGTTATTTTTTAACATGCTCTGCTAAGGCTGAAAGACTTTTTGTCATTTATTCAACAAAAGTCTCTCCAGTTTAACTTTTTTGTTGCCCCTCAATTTACACAGTTACCTGTCTTTTGAGTGTCTTTCAGCCTGTTGTTTTGGCTTTCTGGCCCACAGCTTTACTGTCTTGGTTCAGTCTCACTGCTCTCGTAGCGTAGTTTTGGCCACAGCAGGCAGCTGTTTTCAGTGTAAAGTCCTCACAAACCCTGCAGTACGCCGTGTACCAAAACACAAACAAATATCTAGTCGTGCTGTAGCGTGGCTAAACCCCAAGGACAAGTAGCGAACAAAAAAAGAAACCCCAATGCCTTAATATGTCATCCCCAGAAGAAACAAAGGTAGAAAATAAAATAGCTATAGATAAGAGCACGAGCTGAGTAAAAGGTACCAAAAACACAAGGGTCATCATTAATCTTATAAATGGCAGCAGTCTCCAGTAGAGCCCTTTCAAACTTGACAGACTGGGGATCATCTACAATTTCTCTTAAAAAAAACAAAAAACAAAGGTAGTTTGAACCATCTCTCTTTTTGCAGTCCTGCAAAAGTGAAAAAGTAAACGATGACACCACAGGGACAGGATATGGACAGACATGTGCTGCAGAGCCCGGCAGTCCCCCCGGGGGAACCTGTGCACTTTTCACCCATATGATTTCTCCAAGCCTTTCGAATCAGGGACTTCCTTTTAAAGCACATGTGCATCGACATATCAGTCTAAATTGCTGTAGGTTGAAGGTTGTTATTAAATAAGCTGGTCTATCAAACTTTGACTGCTCTGTGTTTACTTTGTCGCTCAGCAAATGTTCTACCTATTTTAGAAGATTAAAGTTTTTTTCTACAGCTAAACGGTGTGTTGTTGTTTTCTTTTGAACCTTCACCAGGTTCTATGATATATTGTATTGTTATATTGTAACTGTTATGACCAGTGATTACAATATTGTATGATCATTATACCTTTATTAGTATATCAATACTCCAAAAATGCTTTACTAGATTTAAAAAGTTGGCAACTTTTCTATTTTAGCTTTATTCATTCAAAATCCTTAATCTTATTCATCCACTGCATCTTGTTTTTCCTTAATGTGTTGTAGCTCATGAACCTGTGTGCAGCGTCTGGTTTCACCAGCAGGCTGCGCTCTTTACAACAAAATATCCTCCTGCACGGTCCTGTAACACCACTGAGGGTGTCCCACTGCTTCCATCAGTACCAAACTAAAGCCAGACAGTCTGGAAATGTGTAATGCAGAATTAAAGAAACAATGTTAGAAAGTATTGAGTACTAATTTGTATCTGGAATAATGATGTGAGGCACCCTGATGCAGTAACAAACTGCATTCCTGTCTGAATGCACCTGAAACTAGATACAGTGAAAAAAAGAGATGTGCTCAAAATTCTAGAGCCAAGTGTAATTTTTCAGAAAGGGAAAGAGGCAAACACATTTCTTTGCTGTTGCTGAGCTGGAATGTAAAGGCTCTTAATCTTAATCTTTGGAATTTGTGAGGGGCCAAAGCTAATTGAGTGACCTGCTGCCTGGCAGCCTGAACCCCCCCCCACCAGTCACTGGACTAATAAAGCATCGCTCATGTTTACACTGAGGCACACTCTTTATACTGGGACACACTGTTGCATATACTTTATCAAAGTAATCCAGAAATTCTAAAGAATGAGTTTAGTGTAGTTGATTTTAGGTTGACGTGTCCGTGATGTTATATGTATTATTCGTAAGTGTTATCAGTGGATATATGAAAGGCAATTACTTGAAAAAATGTCACCTGCATTTTATAAACCACTTTTTAAATTCCTGTTTGAAGCAACAAGCGTCTGATACCTTGTGAGGAAAAAAATAATCCAAAGGGCTTGGTGTGGATTTACTAATCTGTCTCCCCTCCACCTCCACCCCCTGTCCTCTTGCTGCTGTCCCCCTCCTGGACTGGCTGGCATGTGTGTGGAATGAAAATGTGCGAGGCCTTTTGTCCTCCCGGTTCCAAGTAACTGCACTGCCCTCACACAGGAGAATAGGAGCTCGTGGGAGAGCAAGTTTTCCTCCTCTCAGTAGGAGAAGAGACACATGGCTGCTTAAAGAGGAGCAGAAGAAGAAGGAGAAGAAGAGAGGAGACCCCCGTCCCTTCAGCCTGGAGATGCACTAGGTATTTCATTGAATTTCCTCAGTAGTTGCCACCTTTTTCTCTAAATATAGCAACATTTTAATTCCTCTGATAAAACCAGGGCTTGCTTGCCAAGAGTGGATCAAACCTTAAAGTCAGGCTGCTCTTTGGGTGGGAGTACTAAACAGGCTAAACCGGAGAAAATATTCTAACTGGTTGATTGTGTTGATTTATGTCAGTCCTCCCTCTCAACTTTTCCGGAGGACAAATGAGCGGAAACCATTTTCCTCTCTGATATGGATTCAACCTGCAGCTCCTGACATTAACTGAGCTGAGAGGATTGTGAGGAGAAGAAGCCTTGTCGGTGGAGTTTACACAGGTCAGTACAGTTGCTCTGTTTTCTCCCACTTTACAAACTAATAATAATAATAATAATAATAATAATATAAGACAAACAGAACAAAAGAAAGACAGAAGAGCAAACAAAATAAACAAACAGAACATCATGTAGTGGAGGGTAGGGTGCAGGGGTTAGCAGGTGAAGGCGAGTTTGAGCACTTTACAAATTCAGACATGTGAGGCTGCAGTGTCAGGATTGGCTTTGCACCACGACTTTGCACTTCAGTACCATAATACTCCTAAAAAGTTGATCCTGATTGATAAAATGTACCTTTTCGAAACATTGCAATGGTAACCAGACATGTTTTGTGCTCTAAGCAAATCACTGAGACTCTGAGGTCCTTCAAACCATTCAATATTGTATTATTATGCAGTAGATTATTGATGTATGAAAATATTGGTAAACTATGATTGACTATGTAAAGATAATCATTACTGTAAGTAAACAATTGCCAATGTTTTGTCAAAATCTATTATATTTTATGAAAATTAAGTTTTGTTTGATGCCATTTAATGTGACATGTACTATTAATGCATCTAAATATACAAAATGCATGAGTTATATGACATGACTCATTTGACATTTTGGGAAATATTCTAATTTGCTAATAAACAGCATATCACTACCGCTTCTTTTTACTGTTGATGTGCGGAGCAGCCATCTTAGATTTTGAGGTCAGGGTTGGTGGAGTGTGTCCGACTCTCAGAGTAAGAAATCCGACTTCAGTTGAGACTGGGAACTTGAAAATTCTACCTTCCCAGTCATAATTGAACACAGTATTACATTCAGGATTAATACCCACTCTCGTATTAACAAATGAACATGCAAATACAGCTAGCAGCTAGTTATCATAACTTAGCATAAAGGCTAGGAAGAAAATAAGCTTTTGGGGTGCTTACTGTTGTGGCAAAAGCATCACCATTATGTTGTGGCTGAAATGAAGAGAAAAGATGTAGTTCTTGGAGTAGCAACCAGCGGGACTGTTTAATGCACCCCCATGGCAATTCATAACAAATTCAAAGTATTAGTTCTTACAGCTTACTCTTATAGTCTAAAGTCAGCCCCTTATGTCACTTTCCGCCAATCAAATCCTTCGATTGAACCACAAACACAGCACATCTGGTCTCCTCATTACGTATATGCTCTCATGTCATCGCCTGGGTCAAGATAACATCCTGGCAGAACAAATGATTCATGTATGGGAAGAGTTTTATCTATAATTCCAATTTATCTGGTGCGCCTTTATCAGTTTAGGAATGCTAACCTCCCACACTTCTAGGAAGACATATGCTGTCTTCAACATCATACCAAATTTGCTGAGTTCATCATAACAAGTTATAGAAAACGTTTCTTATAAAAACCAAATGTGTTCGGTTCAATCCTAGGTTATATGATGATTTTCTTCAACATATTCCCCCCTCTGGGGGTCCCTTGACCCCCACCCTGACCTCATATAACCTTTATCTGAATCTGGGAATGATACCGAGTAATTGTATCAATTATATATGCTTGATTATAAACCAACACAGAACATTTGAGTTAGTAAGACAATTCAGATAACATCACGCAATACTAAGGTTCACTTTCATATAAGGGCGAAAAAACCTGCAGGTTGCTTTACAGGAAAAATTCCCTTATGGTCCTTCCCCGCCGAGCGACCACCTTTCTGGCATGAAGTGAACCTGTTTTTACTTCTAATCATGCATTCACTGTTACATCACACATTTTAGTTTCTGCAAAAATATTGAACCATGTACCGGTACTTATTAGATGCAACGTCTATGATAAAACTCAGCTGAATGTGTATTTTAGCTATAACACTTGACTATATGAATCATGACTATGAATTGTGAACTTTGAATATACAGTATGTGAATG
The DNA here is from genome assembly GCF_004355925.1 of Anarrhichthys ocellatus. Taxonomy (NCBI): domain Eukaryota; kingdom Metazoa; phylum Chordata; class Actinopteri; order Perciformes; family Anarhichadidae; genus Anarrhichthys; species Anarrhichthys ocellatus. The sequence goes on along the minus strand of NW_022280063.1, from coordinate 1,628,519 downwards.
CAGAAATATTTTAACACAATACATTCAGTGAAACACTCTCAGTTTTATACAACAACCCTGATATATGTTGTTCTGGTGTGTCTCTTCTCAAATGTTCACAACATTCTCCTGGAAAGATAATAAAACATGTGACGTGGTGATTTTGGACCTGTATGTACTTTTAACAAAGTTCAGGCTCCCGTCTTTATGCTGAGATGCCTCCTAGTCCTGTTTCCGCCATGTCATCTGAGTCCTCCAGATAGTCCGGAGTGGGAAACAGGTCCGGTCGTCCGATCACCATTTGAGCGAATTGGGCCTTTGTCCCTCACTCAATCGTCATCATGTTCATCATCTGAGCCAGTTGGACAGTTGTCATGACACCCATCTGTTTGAACATACTCCTCTGGCACTGCCTAGTCAGGATGGGTACGATGCAACATGCCAATAGAAAAGCTACAATTAATACTGTTAATGCGCTAATGCAGAATATTCAGTATAATACCTGTCGGCTATGGCTGTTGTTTGTTCACTTAACAAATGGAGAGTGGGAATGGTCATAGTTATGTTTTCACAACTTTGGTCTAGTGGTATTGGGTTTTCATACCATATCAGTCTCCTAATGAGCGAAGGAGTAATATTAGCCTGTGGGAACCAGGACACCACCCAGGTTACTTTACAGTAAACGGTAGTATTACCTACATTAACCCTTTTCCCATCCATATCAAATCCACCACTGGCAAAACATTCATACTCTTCCAATTGATCTGCTTGATAATTAGTGGGAGGCTCATTCTGCGATGTGTAAATCGTAACTTCTGTACATGTGTTGCACAATTGATATTCAGGATACCAATCTAAGTAGTCGTGTTTCTTTTGAGATCCATACAAGAGTCCACATTGAACACCACACAGGAAGTGCCAATGTTTTTATTTCTACATGTACATCATAGACATGATTTGGATTCCACAGTCGGCTCATTCTGACCTCAACGTCAGCTGCTAGCTTCCCATTTCCACATGGTGTGAAGTTGTCTCTTACGTGTATTAGCGTGCAACTCTCTGAACACTGTATAGGCCGGTTTGAACCTAAATGGCAATGCTGGCATAGGTTCTGGTCTAGCATGGGTTGGAATATGTATAGTTGCATCGTAGTCATCTGATTCATGGTTTCTGGCTCTCCTCCTGGACGGCTGAGACACCGTCTGGGCGCTGACCTGTATGCTCTTAAGGTTGGAGTACTGGTTGTTACATTGAATGAGTTCGGATGGCCTTGTCTGCGATAGAAGTTATATCCAACAGAACATGATAAATTGCCACAACATTACCTTTGGAGAGAACCAGGCTTTCTATTTCCCCCTATTTCCAGTCTTTATGCTAAGCTAGGCTAACAGGCTCCCTAGCTCCAGCTACATATTTACTCAGAAAGAAATGGTTACTTTCCCATTCAGTCAAAACATGTTGTCCTTTTCTTTAGCCTGACCTTCCTTCTGTTATTGTCTATCCACAGTGTACGGCTGCTTTTCTTGCAGTGGACTGAGGGCAGGCAGATTAACCGGCACACAAGGGTTGAGTGTGGGATGGAGGAAGCAGCAGAGGACGGGGACAAGATGACCAGCCAGCAGGCTCTGTGTGTCCCCGACCGGGAGACCAGAAAACGCCCAGGCATCTCCACTCTCAAAGTACTAAATATGTAATCACACTCCTCGGCTGGTTACTTTTAACTCTGTTCTTCCTTGCGGGCTGAAGTTCATGTTGTTGATGCAGTAGATTAAGAAATTCAGTTAAAAAGCCGAAAAAGGCAGCCGGTGTTAGAACTGCCCCTTCACAGCAAGGGATCAAACTTCAATAAGAGTGCATAGATAATGGATGGATGGATAAATGCTTAAATTGTGAGACGCACATCAGCAATACATCAGTTCTTGGTCAATTGAACATCAGCGTTCCCCCAAAGTAGGTAGAATCAAATCAAGAGCTGCTTATATGTTGTTTTCAAAAATCGTGGCTTTGACATTTCTACTCTACATCAGCATATCAACTATTGTCAAACACTTCAGTATCAGTCCAGAGCTCAGCCTTGCCTGATTGCAGCACAACATCAGCATGTGCAAAGGTAATGGAACAATTTTCCCAAAACACATAACTATTCTACTATCTTGTCCAAGACTTTCCCCATTTTTTTTCTCATGGTTCCTTAGCTCTGTCTGTAGATATTAGCTTTAAAAGCAAATGTTCCGAATTATCACCAAATAAACCCTTATAATAAAATAAAATCTACAGAAAACACACAGTGTTTTTTGAGCTCTAATTAAGATTTTCAAGAGAATTTAGAGCATTAAAAACAACAGCCTAATACATGAAATGCTAGCAGAACATGTAAGAGAATTGCAGTTATGACAGATGGGAATTAATTCAGAAATAAAGGGACTCCAGGGTGCCCACACACAGAGAGTTAAAACCAAAGGCTGTGGAGGCTGCAATGGAGGAGGCAGAAACAGTTGAGCTTTTTTAGTTTGAAGGTTATTGTAAAAGTGGCTGTGATCAGTATTTATAGAACAACGTAGGACATTTTAAACATGTTGCCGTTGTTGCCTGTATGTAATCATAGTAGATAAAGCATTAAATGGTGGATGTTTATCAGATTATTACAGAAAACCTTTCATTTAAAGTATACAGTTTTGGTTTCTGAAGACTTACATTTTCCCTTGTTGTTTTCTAGTTGTTTATTATGGCGCTGTCCTTCGCCTGCTTCTCAAAGGCTCTGACAGGAACCCACATGAAGAGCTCCATCACTCAGATTGAGAGACGATTCGACCTCTCCAGCACGCACGTTGGACTCATCGATGGCAGTTTTGAGATGGGTACCATCTATCTTTTGATCTGATTTTGATCTGTTGTGCATCTGATCAGGTCTTACTTCAACTTCTTCTGTTTGACTGAGCTGATGATTTTCCAAATGTCTCAATATATTTTTCCTCTGCTCTCTTGGTTTCCCTTTCTTGGAGGTAGGCAACTTGTTGTTTCTTGCTGTGGTCAGCCATTTTGGGGCCAAGCTACATCGGCCCAGACTCATTGCTGTGGGCTGTTTCCTCATGGCTGTCGGGGCCTTTCTCACCGGCCTGACCCACTTCTTCATGGGACGGTAAATGCCCAACAAGTGTCCAACTTTTAGAAGAGCTCCAAATGATTTGGTTCAATGTCTCATTGTGCTTTTCACAGCTACAAGTACAACACAATCATTCGGTATACCCAGAATGACAGTGTGAACATCGCCGCCTGTGTGGATCCACTGACAACAGAAGTACCTGAAATTTGGATCGAGCCCTCCATGGAAGACAATAAAGGTAAGACTGTGGGCTAAACTCAGGGGGCAAATGGGTTTACAGGTACCCTGAGGTGTGAGTGAACACCGTCTCATTTCATTATCAGCCATGCTAGCAGCGTAGCTCTCTGGATTATTTTCTTGATCTGTTGGTAGGTCCATGGGTGGCCAAACAGCGACCCGCTGCCTGTTTTTAAATGGCCCGTGGTGATGTTTTAAAAATAAACTTGAATATGGCTTACGCATATTTCTAATAAAGTGCACTCCTTTGTTGGAACACGAGATGCTGTTGCCATTATGAACAAATACTCGACCTTACTAGTTAATTAATTAATTAGTTGATGAAAACGTTTACATCAGTTGATTAGGTAAATATGGCGGAACCAAAAAGATGAAAGTTAGCGATTGACTGCTGATACATTTTGAAAGAATTAGTGCTTTTTCACAGAAATCTGTTTTTTTTGGTCCGTGGCTTCTTGCAAATTTCTGTATATGGCCCACAAGCACTACAATTTGGCCAGCCCTAGTCCATACTGAAATATCTCAACGTCTGCTACGTAGATTAGCAGTAACACTTTTGTGTAGCCATTCATGGTTCCCAGAGGATGGATCCTACTGACTTTGGTGATCCCCTGACTTTTTTTTTTCTTTTACCACCATAAGGTTGACATTTATAGTTTTGACTGAAATGCTGCTAGCGTGGCTCAATATTCTTGTTACATCAATATAAAGTCACATATCTGGGCTTATATCTTGAACCGGAGAAGACATATAGCCCAAGAATTACAAACGTAACTATAAAATGTACACTACTTGAACAAAAACGAAACAAAAAACTAAATAAAGGTGATGCCTTCTCTATGGTCAGTGAACAAGAAACCACACTCGTAGCATACACAAAGAACCTGTATGAACACTGTTGACATGAAACCTGGTTCAAAAGCCCTGGCTTTCTTTCAACCACCCCTGGAATGCACTGATCCTGGTGTGACCTGCAAAGCCACTCAACTCCCATGCTGTCTACATACTACACATAGCGGCTGAAGTCGTGCTGCGCCAATGATCACTCTGTATCTGGACTGCAGAGCAAGCCAACAAGAGCTGAAAGCCGGAAAGAGAAAGAGAAAAGAGGCAGAAAAATCAGGTCTTATAGCATCACTGACAAGGCAGATATCTTATTAATGCTAATACATTCAGCTTGGTCACATACTGTATCTGCTTATGTATTTGTCAGTCTTTCTGTTGTGGAACCATAATTAATTATTCTCCTTCTCTCACAATGTCATATGCCCACAAAATGCAGTGTATTGATCCTGTTCAGCCACTCTGATGAGATGTTTTTCGAAGGAAACACAATGTGAAAGTCACACACAATGCAGTATGCAAGCTCCATGCCGCATCTTATTACATTGATATTGAATCATCACCACATTGTATTCATACAGACTTTATTTTCTCTTTCTCATTTACTTGTGAATGGGAAGGGGCTTTTGATACACATGCACCAAAGTCTTCTTGTAGAAACAAAATTATCAATAGAATCTGGGAACGGTGCTGACACACACACACATACACACACACACACACAAACACACACAGGCACCCACGTACATGTGGAGGTTTGAACATGATTTTAAAGATTTAAAAATATCATTATAATGTTTAACAATACATCAGAGATAGCATAAAGCAGCTTCCTCGAAAATCGTTTGTTTATCAGAGCAATAAAATCAATATCATGCTTTGCTATTGTGTGTGTCTTCATGGAGCCTGTGTGAGAGACTCTAGTTCCCACATGTGGATCTATGTGTTCCTGGGGAACGCTCTGCGAGGGATCGGAGAGACCCCGGTCACACCTCTGGGCATTTCTTACATCGATGACTTTGCTAGAGCGGAAAATTCACCCTTCTATATAGGTAAGATATCTTTGCTCATTTTAAAGGGTTCAAATGTCATAAATTGTGTTCACAGACCATAGACTCTCTCTAAGAAGCGGACGCAGTTGCTGTGACATCAGCCATTGGTTTGTGGACTATGTTTTTGAACCCTCCCATTCTTCATTTTGGCCATCCCCATCTTGGTTTTTGCCAATCGTGATTTAAATTTTTTGCAATCAAAAGTGACACAAGAGAGTGGAGCTAAGTACCACCGAATCCTGAATAAGACATTTTGTTAATGTTAATGTTAAACTTGACTTTTATGAACTGAAAACACACTGTGAGAGGGTTAAAGTTGTAAGACGAAAACACAGACAACTCCTAGACCGGACAAAATGGTGGAAGTGACCTGTCAATCACAAGGTAGCCACGCCCTAAAGCATACTCTGCTTTATTGTCTATTTTACTCTAAATGGGACCATCATTTACGAAAAAAACATCATGCTGTATCGACGAAGACTTGAGACTAACTGAGACCATGAACTCATGTTTACAATGTTTACTGAGGTTATAAATCAAGAGAGAAGTAGGGTCATTTTCCCATAGACTTCCATACAATCAAACTTCTATTTGCAACCAGAGGAGTGGCCCCCTGATGGCCATAAGAAAGAATCCAGGTTTCACTTTGGCTTTACTTTCACACCTGGAGGTTGGCGCCTGGAACTGACTCATTTCTTAAAACGTACCCATAGAATGAAGATATTTGTCTAGTTTATCCTGGTCTTCTTAACTCTTACCATATCTATTCCCAATGGAGTTCTCTTAAAATTCCTTTTTTCCACCACATCGAACAAAATGTCAATCTACTGATTTGTTTGTGATTTGCAGCCTGTCTCCAGACCATCACTCTCCTGGGCCCCATGTTTGGTTTCCTTCTGGGCTCCTATTGTGCCAAACTATATGTTGACATTGGATATGTTGATATCGGTAAGTGTAATGCGTTTGTTGTGCAAGACCTATCATGTTAGTCTTCACTCTGAAAGTGAGCACGAAAACTGAAACGCCCTCTGTGTAGACAGGCCGACGGAGTTAAACCTATAAGCGCTTTTATGCTAAAATATCATGTTTTTGACAGAAGAGACATGTTGACTCTGGCTTGAGCTCTGGTTCAGACTGATTCTGATCAGCCTGCTGTTCATGGTGCAAAAGTCTGTCACGCTACAACAGCATTAGACTGGTCAGAACAGGTTAGTGAGGTCTCTTCTGAGTGTCCCTGAGAGGAATTGTCTCGACTCTCACCCATAGAAAAAGTTGAATCGATAATTTATTCATCAACCACAACTCAGTCAGTCCACCTAAGTGTGCAGTGTCGCTGAAAGAGTGTCCCATCCATTTACAAATTCAGATCTGGTGTCCACTTTGGTCACGTTACACATAGGAAGTGACAGGTTAAAATTCCAAATCAATATGACAAATGAAACACCCATCAAGTTTCCTGCTCCTTGTGTGCACTCACTCGAATGCTCTTTTTCCGGCATCAAGAAAGTGTGACCATCACTCCTAAAGATGCCCGCTGGGTGGGCGCCTGGTGGATGGGCTTCATGGTGTCCTCCGTCCTCCTCCTCATCTCCAGCATTCCCTTCTGGTTCCTGCCCCGCTCGCTGCCAAAGCAGGAGGGAGACGAGGGAAAGGCAACTCCCGCCCATGGCACCCTAGATGGGACAGAGGACGTTCCCAACAACAATCACAACCTCAAGCTGACTGACATCGCTAAAGGTTGATCCTCTTCCTCCTCCCATAACAGAACATCTATGACACTGCATTGCATTTCTAGTTAAATTGACATATTTAGTACATAGTTGATATTTTAATAAATTACAGCATGTGTGCAGGTTTATGGGCATTGCTGGCAGTGTATTTTTACTGGAAGTCCTTCCACAGGGTTTCTTCCCTCACTGAAGCGCCTGTTTGGAACTCCTGCCTACTTCCTGCTCCTTTGTGGGAGCATTCTGAAGTTCAACTCTTTCATCGGCCTGTTCACCTTTAAAGCCAAATACATGGAACAACAGTTTGGACAATCTGCATCCAGAGCAAACTTCCTCATAGGTAAAAAAAATAAATGTGATTTATGGGATAATGGTAAATACTCAAAGGTAGTATAACAGTAGCAGAAGTGGATAAGGAATTAAGCAAACAGACATTTTATTGGTTATGAATTCAAGTTTTCGACACTTTGGAAGATTTGATTAGTGTCTTTTTTGCTGAGAGTTAACGTGACATCAGTGTCATGTCTCTACACTAAACGTGGAGCTTGAGCCAGGAACCAATCAGCATAAAGACTGGAAACAGAGTCAGCTAGCTGGTCTTTTTTTACATTACATTTTTTACTCAAACAGGTGTGTTAACCAGTGAGCTTCAGGGGTGCTGTTCGGCATTTTTATTTGCCTTTGGACAAAGCCAGGCTTGCTGCTTCCGGTCTTTATGCTAATCGAAGCTAACTGTCTATATGCTGTAGCTTCTTATTAATCGTACAGACATGAGAGTTGTAACATTCTTCTCATGCAGCTGTCAGCAAGAAAGCAAATAAGTGTATTTCTCCCATTTTTATTATTCTTTTTCAAAACATTCATGGGTGAAATGAAGTTTGACAGTTCATTCAAACTGTAGCTTTTTGCATTCTGAAAGAGAGTTACAAAATAATCATTGCTCTATGATTTGACAGTATCAGATGAAGATCAAAGGGTTCCAACAGTACACTGAGCCCTTCTGCTCAAAGATTAAAAAGTCATTGTAAAACAAAATATCATAGGGTGTCTGATAGTGAGAGACTTCCCGTAAAAAGAGCCTCCCAGTGTCCAGAGCCTCTGGTGTTTTTCTTAGGTGTGTTGAACCTGCCAGCCGTGGCGGTGGGGATCTTCCTGGGAGGGCTGCTGATGAAGAGGTATAAACTGAGCTTGGTGTCAGGAGCTCAGCTCTCTTTTGCCACATCCTTCATGGCATACCTCCTTCTGCTGCTGCAGTTTGGAACCAAGTGTGATAACATTCCCATGGCTGGGCTCACCATCTCATACAACGGGTCAGTGCTGAGGGTATTATGAAGATGACCGCAGCTTTAGCAAACCAAAATAACGTATAAGATGAACTCTTTTTACAGCCTTAAAAATACAACAACTTGCAGCTTATATAAAATATAAACCCTCTTTGCCCTGCAGGATGCAGAGTATATCATCCGACAGAGATATGCTCTTCTCAGAGTGTAACAGAGACTGCTCGTGTTCAGCAGAGGAGTGGGACCCTGTGTGCTCAGACAGCGGCATCACCTACATCTCTCCATGTATGGCTGGCTGCCTCAGCTCCAGTGGATACGGCAAGAACACAGTAGGACTGCACACGTGAATGCACAAACATACCGTGTCGACAGATATAGGAACTCTTTAGGAATTCCTTTTAAGAATTTCCAAATGATCACCCTTAAAAGCCTTTCAGAGGTTAGATTAGACATGTTCATCAGAAATACAATGTAACCCTCAAACCCTCATTCCAAAGGAACAAACAAAACAAATATTTGGATTAGAAATCTAAATTAAATACAACAATACAGTTACTTTTATACAAATCCTTAAATATATACAGTTACAGTCTTTCGCTAGAGAGTTTACCTAAAATAATAAGGTCCCACAAATCTTGATTCACTGTATTTTTTTTTCGACCTGTTTATCCAAAAAGTCATTCAACTGCTACTTTATTCCAAAGTTTTCCAAATGATAAATATGTGGCGTTTCACTTAATTTCCAGTCCGTCCTCCTGCTACATTGTAGCTTCTCTCTCTTTGCCAGGTCTTCCACAACTGCAGCTGTTTGTCCGCCTCCTTCCCAGCAGGCAGCAGCACGTCCGTGAGGCTGGGCCAGTGTCCTCATGCCAAGGACTGCAGCCGCAGTTTCACCTCCTACATGGCTGTATCTGTTCTCAGCTCCTTCATCAACTCTCTTGGAGCTACACCTGGCTACATGGTTATCATACGGTCTGTGCACCCGAGAACGGACTTATGATAACTGGGAATATTTGTGCTATTTATCAATCTTATTATCTGAGTCCAAGCGAGCGTTGAGTAAAAAACGTTTTCATAAGGTTAACATTTTTGAATATGCTTATTCGTGTTCTTGCCCCAGGTTTAGATGAGAACATTGCCATCACTCTCATGTCATGTGCAATAAATATGAAGCTCCAGCCAACAGAAGGTTAGCTTAGCTTAGCACAAAGAGTGGAAACATGTTTGGAGCCAGGCTAGATGTTGCAAGTATTTGTGCTAAGCTAAGCTGCTTGCAGTTGCTTCATATTTACCGTACCGGCATGAAAGTGGTCTATCTTCTCATCGAACTCTCAGCAAAACAATTTATTTAAAGACACTGCCTGTGGAAGCAACTTTCTACAAAAAAGATCTATACAAATAACCCTGTGTTGATTTGTAATTACAGATGCATCTCACCAGATCTCAAATCCCTTGCATTGGGTATCCAGGCCTTAGTAACTAGGACTCTTGGTAAGCTTCATACTGTCAGTTTTGAGTACAATTATTATTCTTTTGATATGGACTTGTTTTGCTTAACCATCTTCCAATCGGCATAGTTTCTGATAGGTCCCAAAATATGATTGACGGACACAATACAACAGCACATATTTGATATTTGATACCTTGTCTGTAGGTGGACTTCCTGCACCAGTGTATTTCGGAGCCCTGATTGATTCAACTTGCCTGAAGTGGTCAATCAAGAAGTGTGGGGGCAGGGGGGCATGTCGCATATATGACTCTAATATGTACAGGTACGCCTTGGACTGCAAATGTGTAAATATAAATTTGCTAAAAGACACCGCTTTAGACACCATAGCAATAAGGATTTCTTCCCTTGATTGCCCTCCGTCCATCTTTTGTTTCTACTTTCAGGATCATCTTCCTGGGTCTGATCACTTGTCTCAGTGGTTCCTCGTATTTCTTCATCATTGCCGTCATCATCGTCCTCAGACGACAGTTTCGTAAGCCAGAGCGAGAAACACAAACGCAGAATAGAAAAGCTTCAAAGGGAATTGACCTTCAAATCACATCAAAACCCACTGAGGACCATCCCGGCCCCCCTAAAGCTCCCAAACCGCGTCATGCTCCCAAAGTTTGGGTAAGGATCGCAGCAGAACTGGAGGAGGGAGGGGAGGTTCACAGAACAGAGCAGCTCCCCCAAGACGGCAGACTGAGCTCCTCAAATAACACCCAGGAGACGCAACAGCTCAAATCCCTGACAGAGACCACTGTTGAGTTCACTCCTCCTCCATGTGACGAAGCAAAGATAGCGATAGACGTGCTGAAGTCAGAGGACGAGGTGAAAGAGGGAAAAGACGAGGTTTGCGAGGAGACGGATGCACAGGTGGAAGAAGAGGACGATCTCACAGATGATGAAGTATTAGCGAAAGAAACAACACACAGCAAAGAAACTGACGACAAACAAAACTAAGTTGTCCACCAATGTGCTTTCAAACAAGGCCACCTGGGTCTATTCAAGGAATGTAACTGATTTTGGCCAACAGTCACATGTACTTGGATTGTCAAGAGGAAATGTCTTTTCACCTGGGCTAATGCTAACCGTATTTCTTCCTCTTTTATTACAGTGTAGAGCTGTTGTATTACACTTAGTCCTAAAGATGAAATGGGCTACCAGTGTCAAAGCTGTAGAAACATAGTGCAGTACTTATAAAAATTGACCAGCAGTACAAAATATTGACTCGTGTATGCACATGATGTATACAGCAGCCATGCAAGGCCCGGGATGAAAAACATTATGGCGTATACCTTTGGGCCAAAATGAATGTGTTTATTCTTTATGTCAACAGATACATCCTTGAATGTGTGATATTATTGTCACATAACATTTTGCAGATCTGATCTATGCGCAGTCTTAAGAACTTTATGTTAACACGATGTCATGCTGTGGACACAAATATTGTGAAAATGATGTGAAGTGGCTGATGTGCTAAACGTGCAAATTGATTTTAAAAATTATGTCATTGTTAATTAAACGTGCAGTCATTGATTTTTTTGGCCACTTGGGGGCAACGCAACAAGCTGTAAATAAAGTACTGACATATTTACCTTATAAAGTTGAAGGGCAGCATTAGTTTTCATTTGGAGTCGTGTTTTTGGCCACCTGGTAAATGTAATGACTCTGGTTTGGCTCCCCAACAACTCCTGAGGGCAATATCTGCTAATTTAGCTGATAAATGACCCGCTATGTTCACCAGCTAGTCACTAACAGTTGGTGTATTAGAACTTCTTTTCCCCCATAATGCCCTCTGCATATGGAAATGATGCCGATGAGAGCCCTGAGAGTGAATCACAAAATGAAATTGCAGGCTGTATAACCAAAACAATTACTTCCAAGATGCTATAAAGCTCTGTAGATCATAGGTGAACTGCAGAATTAGGTGCTAATTCTGTGTGTTGTAGCAGCTTTGAGTTTGGGTAAGAGTTAGGATTCGTTCATCTGGTCATGTCTTAAATCAGTTGCAGTAACATTTTTACAAAATTGAATATCACTTTCATTTCTCTATCTTTGAATGCTTTCTTTCAACCACTACTGTTGAACAATCATGAATAGGAAACTCACCAGAGGCCTAACTGTATGTATGAACCGCATACTGATCAAAAACATGTTATTAGTATATCAATAGGAGGAGACATCAGTGGTGTGATTAGGCGAGAGGAAAAGTACGAGCAACATTAATCAGACTAAACCACTAACATTTCTGACGAAGGAGTCATTCATTTGTTTACAGGTGTCGGTGACGTTAACTCTATATTTGATTCTGTATATGCATCATGGGCCAGAAAGAGACACACACACACACACACACACACACACACCTTCTCACACTCACTGGTTACATGTGTATGAGGTCTTCTCTCTTTGCTAAACATTTAGGCTGTTATTCCACCAGATCTCTGACCGTGAGTTGGAGTTTGTAGATACACACGAGTATCTGTCATTAACATAGTGGACACACACGTCCCCAGTCAACAATAATGAACATGAACTGTCTTTCTCAGAGGCCAGTGCACCATTACCTTTACTGTCACTGGCTATTTATCTACTAATCATTCCCCGGTGACTCCTGACCTCCTCTCATGTCCATCGCTGGAGGAATACTAATAAAGCCGTACCGAGAGAGTGCGTTGGAGCTTCCAAGCCGGAATCTTTGCATTGAATGTAAAAATGGAAACAAAGGTGCTCCATAGAGGAGATAAGAATTGACACAGAATAATGTGTGATACCTTAAAAGATCCCTCAGCTTTCTGTAAACTCAGGGTTAGTTGAGTTAATAGTGGCTTTCTCTCTGTGACAGGAGCAGGAAACTGAGACGCCGCCCGTGTAACATCTTGCTCCTCGGAATACCAAAGTGATCCAAGGAACAAGAAAACAGAACGATACAAAAGGCATGTTTCCCCAGACTGCATACAAAAATAGACTTAAAATCCGACATAACACCCACTTTCTTCTGTCTTTCCTGCCACCCGTCCTTTCTTTGAAGATTGTGCACATTAACCTTTCTAAACACCTTGCTCATATCCACAAGAGAAGTTAAATATTTAATAGGTTATTTATATATTAAATCAAATCAGTATTATTATTTAATCAGCCAACGTTTGCCAATAACACAGAGTGTTATTGCATTAACAAAAATCAGGTGTACAGTACACAGCCTATTATTACTATTCCCATCATCTTGAAGTAGTCACATTGAAATATGTGCTGCGGAAATCAGCGTGGAAATAAGAAATATGAGTTGAGTAATTCAAGTTAGCTTATACTGTACATGCAAAACAATATAATCCATGCCAAAGTAGAGAAATCTGAAAAACATCCTGTCACTCTCTCTGTGTCTGTAGTGACTGCAGGTTTTCTTGAGAAGCTTACAGGAAACACAAGGAGGTGTTCCTTAGACCACAGTGGGTTTTGGGGGGTGTTAAATGTCCATTAGGACTGCACTATATCTCTCTCCATGGTGCGGTGAAAAGCCCCAGCACTTACCAGCAGCCTGCAGCCTGTGGTGGCATCTTCTCACTGAGGCTGTGGGATGAACGTCAGAAACATGGTCATGGTAGTCATTTTAAATGTAATGTTCTTGCATTCTCTGATAATTGCATTTTTATGACTGCTCCAGTAGAAAGATTATCCAAACAAAGCCTTGTTTCAGTTGAAAGCACATCAGCTCCCATGTAGCGGATGACTAAAGATCTAATAGAAAGTGAGATTTGAAGGCTTTGTAAACCATTTGTGCCATTAGAGGGGTGGCTAAGCGTGGCTTAAATGGGAAAAGTTGACGTCCAATCACCAATCATGGTGGAACTTTACAAGAAGGAAAACTCGATGGAGCAAAGACAGAAGCTTGTGACCACAGCTGCCCTATGTGTGTGCAGTGACACGTCAAAGAGGCACTCTTGTTCATGACACAAGCTTCTCCTCCTTTTCCACAATCCTAGAGAACCGAGACTTGTTCAACAAATGTACTGCCTTATTCAGACCATCAGGGAAAGAGCGATAAATATATTCAAATAGATTAACTGTCCCATGCATGCTGCTCAGAGTAATCGCATTGACTGGCTCTTCTGCCGATGGTGCAGGGTTCCATCTTCTCCTCTTGCGCCATACGCAGTCAGACAATATTAAACATGTTTTGACTTTAATGGAATGTCAAGACAAGAAAAATCTCATGATTTTATGAATTATATATATATTTATACATTGGAAATTTGTCTACGACAGTGAAAAGTCATCTGTTGTAAGGCGGACGTTAGTCATAAATATTTTTTTATATCAAATATTTCACCTGTAATTATTTGACCACATTGGGTGCCAGCGCAGACAAGCTGTAAACACAAACACTGACATCGCCTTTTAAGTTGATATGGCTAACTGGTTAGCAGACAGTTATCTATTTACACATCCGAAATACACTAAGTTTGCAGGAAACTAATGCAAAGGCAGGTGATTGCTGATTTAATTGCTGTAGTCAGATTTCCAGGTCACGTGCGTCAAGTGCTACTCACAGGTTTTAGCATCGCTTCATTAATTAGCACTTCCTCAGTTGTTTGTGAAGTGTCCCGTCAAAGTAATGAGCCGCCATTCATTATTAACGATAATTCATCTTCACATTCATAATTCATCGTCGATGGAGCCCGTAGGGAGGCAGAGGCAGGGCCAGAGTTTGGTGACCTAAAACTTCATTAACATTGTCTCAGGATTATTGGGAAGACAACTTTGCTGTCCCTGGTGAGGGTTTATGGCGGGTCAGTCCCATCACGGAGGTTGATGGCGATGATGACGAGGGTGATGATGAGGACGGTGACGTACGGAGATGTGTGTGTTTGTGTGTGCGTGTGTGTGCTGTGAAAATTAGCATTTTTCTGTGTGTGCACAGGTTTAAGAGTGTACACTGAGTACAGCTGAGTGTGCGTATGGCGTATGTAAGAACCCTTTTGGATCTCGACACCCCCATGTGCATCCCCCCCCCCCACCACCACCCTCGTCCTCCCCATTCTGTGTAAATGAAAATGCAAGGCTATATTTGTACAGAGATGATGTCACAAGTGGTTTGAGCGATGAGCCTATAACTGTTGGAGTCGGTTTGTGTGACAGTCTGACAAACCCTGGAGTGCTCCAGTGACAGACTGGGATCTGCTGGCTGCTGGCTGACACAACAGAAAGTAAGTACTCTGACTTTCTTACTGAAGGGGCTTAGTTTGCCTTTTTTACAGGACCTGTGGCTGAGTTTAATTCTTGTGTGTATATATACGAATGGGATGCTACAGGAAATGTAGTTTTCTTGTTGGTTTGAATAGGACATTTTGCTAAATCTCTTCTTCTTTCAGATTTTTAAAAAATCCTTTCTGTCAAATAAACAGAGCAAGTGTATATTTTTAATTCATAATTCAAATGATTTGGTGTTAAGGAAACAAATATGTCTAGTTGCATTAAAGGGAATTGTGCATAAAATGATTCAGGAAAGAAATTGGATTTTCTATTTTGCTGTAAGGATGTATCAAAAGTCATTACATAAATATAAATATAGATATGTGTTTTACTCAGAAATATGATGTACAGAAGCTTTGAAAGCGTTACACCCTGTGCACATACAATATATATATATATATATATATATATATATATATATGAATATATATGTATATATATCAAATGAAAAAATGTATGTAGAGCTGAAACTGACAGTTTCAATTGACAGAAAAAAAACAGCAACAACTTTGATAATCAAAGTCATCGTCAATTTTCAAGCAAAAATCCTAAATATTATCTGGTTAATGCGGATTTGCAATTTGCTTTTCTTTTTCTTGTGTGATACTACTTTAATATCTTTGGGTTTCGGACTGCAGGTCAGACAAAACAAGGATTTTTAAGACATCACCGTGACTTTTGACAAATTGTGAAGTTTCTTTTATATTTTCTGCTACATATATAATATTAGTCAACTCATTAAATACAAAATTGTGCGGTTATATTGTTAGTTGCTAGATGCAAACCTATTTACTACACAACAGGAAAAAAGAATATTCATAACATCAGTGTTGAACTGTAGTGCTTGGTAGGTGCCGGTATAATATTGTTACTGAAGCATTGAGCACAGCTTTAAATTGGACTGTATGTGAATTATGGATTGTATAGAATTATAAAAAAAACCATAATTTTCTTGTTTTTGTCTCATAATGGTGACTCTAATTCAGAATTTACATAGAAATGACACAATTTCAAGCATGTTAAATTCTGACCTGATGTGCTGATTATATAAACTGGTATATGTCTGTGCTGTCCTTTGACCAGGTCTTCGTAGTTGAATAAAGGTTGATTACAACAAATTTCGCATTCTGGATTGCCCTATCCCTCCGTAACAATAAATCACACATTGTTGTATCTTTGATGATCCAGGTAATCGCCCTACACTATGTATCACCTAAGGGTGCCTGTGCTTCTCCTCACCCTGCTTGTGTTGCTGCGCTGCGTCACCGCTGCCCCAAGCTACAGGTAAGTGTTCACGCTACAAGCAGAGCACTGAGCTCGTTGGTGTGGCTGTGCAGCGACTTGTAAAAAAAAAAAAAAAAACAATATAGGGGTCTAATATTAGGGTCACAGTTTCAACAGTGGCAAGCAATTCAGCTGTGCAGGTTTCACTTTGCTGACATGTGGATCGTATCGGACCGGAGGTCAGCAGACAAGCAGCTGAATATCAGGGAAATTGTGCGACAAGTGGGACTGTAATGTCCTGCGTGAGGATCAGCAGGGCACTGATAACTCTGGAGGTAGAAGCCAATTGTGCTTTTGTGTGGGGGAAAGTGCCTTCGTTGTGCAACTCATGTGGAGCTAAGTGCCCACTTTGTCTTCTTGCTCTCGGGACTAGTGGACATTTTGAAGAGGCTATAATCAGCTATCAGTGTGAAACGATTTGGACCTTTTCCATTTCTGACTCAGGTACTTCACTCCCAGCTCATCCAGCGAGCGGGAAAGTGGTCTCCCAGACAGCGACGGCTGGTTAGCTCCCGGGTTAATCTCCAACCCTTTCCTCGGCCTCGTGGGTACACGACCGCAGAGGGGGCTCACAGCGATGAACAGGTAACGGCATTTACAGGAACCAACAGCTGTAATAAATCCCCGTTACATGAAAAACATTCTCTCTCTGTACTTTCTCTCACCCCCCCCCCCATCCCAGCCACCACATACAGAAAAGGAAATGCAACACAGCCACCTGCGTCACCCAAAGGCTAGCAGACTTCCTGGTCCGCTCCAGTAACACTATCGGTACAGTCTACGCACCCACCAACGTGGGATCTGACACCTACGGCAAGAGGGACCTACTGCAGCCTCCCATCTTCCTGCCTCTCTAGTGCCGACGGAGGAACGTCCCAGCGCTCTGATGATGTACCCACACATCTCATGTAACAGTGATTGTGAGAATGACGTGACTAAACGGTGACATTGATGGTGATGGTGATGATTACGAACAGAGTTTTCTTGTTTTATTTGATCGACTTTAAGAAACAGTGCCTTTAATTTAAAACATCAAAAGTCAATATTGTGTTCTTTCTTTTCTGACTTTGTGCATGTCGTGGCTCTGTTAATGCTGTTCCACACTGGCGTGATGTGAATATAACAATAAATAAAAGAAAACAGATGTAAAGCCATATGAAATAAATGTTGATTTTGATAATAAAATTGTGAAAATATATATATTTTAATCTGTATGCGTTTTAAGTCACATCATTACATATTATATGGCAAATGCATGCATGACTTGCTTCATCATGTTTCTCTGTAAGTAAGCCCGCAAGACATCCAATAGATCAGATTAGATTAGCTACATTAGCTAGAGTCATGTCCTGGGAGTTGACACAGGTAACCGAGGAGGAATGCCATGCTCCCTATACATAAATGTAATGTTGACCCATAGACCATGGCATGTCTGAGTCATTGCCTAGTAACATCGAGGCCTTAGAGAGCGTATACACCGAATGCCTTTTAGGCTCTAAAAGACACACTAGCATTTGGTTGAATTTACTGAATCCATTTGTTCAGTCTGTTTGTTTTGGTACAAATTCAACCTCTGCTTTTATGTAATCTAATGTCATCTTTTAGCACAATATTTTTAAGGAATAGTTCAACACATTTAGAAATGCACTTATTTGCTTCCGAGAGTTAGAAGATTTCACTAACGTGTCTGTACAGTAAATATGCAGCTGGTACCAGAGGTCAGTTAGCTCAGCCTGGGATAAGGACTAAATGTAGTGGAGAAACAGCTATTGAGTCTCGAGTCTGAGACAAAAAATGGTCCAACAGATTAAAGCGGCAATTTGATTTCTACACTTCAGTTTTTGTACAGATTAGACAACACTTAGCACACTACTGTAACAAGTGCACCTTACCACGGACAGCACCTTCTCAGATGACAAATGTAAATCCACTAAAAAGTTGTTTATTTGAATACTGTATAATAACACTGGTGAACACAGAAGACAACATCATTATTAATTGTCAGATCCCTTTTAAGACTAAACACAAGGTATTTGTCTCTCTATTGCAGGCTGCCCGTTAAGAAGTCGACTGTGACAGCTATTGAATACGGCTTTCTAGCCGTCTTAGTATGATTTTTTTATATCGGCATTTCCACTGTGTGTACCAAAAATGTACTCTAGCAGTTTGTGCAGAACACAGCATTTCAGTTGCAGAGGTACTTTATGAAGGAAGGAGCTCTAGATAAGACTGACCTTCTCTGCTGTGACAGCTAACTGTTAGTGTACTGAGAGTTTCTGTCGGACAACGACACATTGATTGATTGACACACAGTGTTGAATTCAGACATGTGTTGCATTTTTCACGTTTTTATATTGGGCAAGGTAAAAATTAGTGGGAAAGAAGATGATAAGCGTCTATATAAGCACTGAAAACAAGTATGATAATATCATGAAAACAGGGACGATTTAGTGTTTTACAGACTAAGCTATCTATAAACTAAGCTATCTTTTCCTGCGTGAAATATAAGAGGGATTAGATGTTGTTCACAGGGAGTTATGAGTTGATAAAACCTCATAACTGAATTTAGTTATCAGTGATCCTTCTATGTTTTTTGTCCCCCTCATAACATACTAATGTTACATTGTGCAAAGGTGAGGTAAAAGACACATTTCCACTACGGTGGACAATAAAGTTTGCATTGCATTGTGACGAATGTTCATTTCGACAGCATTCTTCAGCAAAATGATTAATTTAGTTGAAATATACAACATGCCTGTATGTATTTGTACTTCTAGTTAATTAGAAGCCTTAGCATTTACAGCCCAATAAATATGGTCAGGTTCATTAACTGTGATCCCATAACATGATCAATAATGGAGGCTGTTAACCTCCATTGTGCAGGGTTCCCCCTTACAAAACTCAACTTAACTCTTGGTTACATGCATTGTACTGCAAGTAATCTATGCATTGGTGTGGTAACAATTCAATGGGTGTTTTGTGGCATTTGGTTGGCTTTAAAGCTAAGTAAATAATATGGTCAATGGCCACACAGCCTATTGAAATGCATCCACAAAAACATCCAAGAGCACTTTTAATCAATGAAAATATATATATATATATATATGTTGCATACATTACAGTTAGTGTTTTTACATCATAAACAAACTCCATTTGTCCAAAATTCCTATATATCTGTGATCACAGTACTGTATTCCATATAGTCATGCGTTGTCTTCCCGTGGGGTTTATTCAGGGTATCGTAATGCAAATCAAGAGGGGAGGTATGACGCACAGCATTAACCTGTGGTTGATTACCAGTGACCCAATCATCTCAGACAGTGACATCAATACTCCCATGCATGGTTAACACCGGCATAAAAGGTTTTTCAAAAATAGAACAAGTGGCGGCTTTAGCTGACGAATCCAAAAACAATGCAGCCATTATCCGCCAAACACCCTGACAGCGAATGGGGATCGTGTCAAGATCTGTCGATTACTTCATGTAAAATCACAAATGGCACTGTACTTCAACTGTTATCCGGTGGTGAGTTGTTTATCACTGCTGTAATGGCGGTGGATGGATGTTTTGATGGAATTTCAGATCTGATTCATGACACGGAAACCACATTAATCTCTGACATTAAAGATACAAATATAAACAGGAGGGTTGCCCTATACCACCAAAGTGTAAAACACAGGACTGTAACCTACTCCCACTGCAAAGTTGATTTGTTTTATTGCAGGGACCAGACAACAAATAAATCAACATAAGGTAACATTTTCTGATTCTAGCAATAATATCCTTTCATTGCCAAATGTTTCTCTCAAAGACTGAATATACTGCTCTGTATATTAAGCAACTTGTGCATTTTGTATATTTACATTTTACCTTATGCCATGACTGTGTAAATGAGGGGCACTTAAAGCTGTTACATTCATTTAGTCTATTCCTACTTAGCCATTAAAGGTGATTCTAATTCTAATTTGTGATATTAAAATTGCCCTATATTTTCAATCATCGTTGACAAACGCACAAAATGCCAATGCAAATTATGACATGGTGGATTTAGCTATAGGGTAAAATAAAAAAGATTTGGGTTTTTAATCTTGCATACTGTACAGTAGGCTGTTTGAGTAGGTGGGGACATAATTGACCCTACTATAGCTAGCACTGCAGATATGTGAAACAAGTCATTAAATGATGTTGTATGCCCACGAACAAATCTTTGTAAATATAATTAGGTATCACATGGCACTGCACAGGGTTGGCTGGAAATTAGATGCATGGGTGGAAGGGAAGCTCTGTTTGTATTGGTGAAGAAGTTAAACAAACATACAGGGCCTAAGTCTTTTTCAAATCAGTTACATATCATTTTAAATTGATTTAACTTACTTTGTTAGGCTCTTTTCATTGCAGACATTTCTACTTATCAAAGTAGGAAAATATCTTACTAGAGTTCCATGGCCTTGTTCTGTTTGACTGTCCCAATAAGCCAAGACAGTATGACAGGGAGCCATTACACAATACTCTAGCAGGATCCTGAAACTAAACCAGCTAAATGGAATCCAGCGATTATAATTTTTTGCAAAAAATATTCCTGTGATCCTGTATGTCTTTACGTGAATGCCTTCAAGCGTGAGAGAGGCATTCATATTAAATGTGGAAACTTTCAATCATACTGACAACAACAACGCCACGCATTGACTAAAAATAAAAAATAAAGTTTTGACATATGTGTACATATTGTAGTTACTATGCGATATTCTTCCTTCCATAGACCTGTGGTGTCTCACAAACGTATGTCAAAGCGCGTCCTTCAGTGTGTGCGATTGGAAAACTTTCCTGCTGCTTGCCGTAGTTACTTGTAAACACGGAAGTTACGTTGCCTCTGTGCTCTATTGTCATGTGCTAAAGAAAATTTTGGGCATCCAGCTATCACAGGAATTGTTTTAGAGCATTTAAACACTCTTACCAATTACCAGTTGGGTCTTAAATGTTTATCAAAGTGTCCATGCAGAGAGAGAAAAATATATAACCACCATTTTGTCTGAAAATGCAAAGAGAGCTAGTGTTAGCTAGATACCGTTAGCTTTGCAATTTTCTATAAGGAATGGCAGACAGAAAAGAGAAGACATTTAGGTTTGTGATCGTGGGAGGTGGCATCGCGGGTGTGACATGTGTTGAGCAGGTGAAAAATGAATTGTTAAGTATCACGTAAGGTCTACACAGAATATATCTATGAACCTAGCTTGGTACCTAGGCTGTACTGTAGTGCATGTCCTATAGCTACGATGCATTGACTTTAATCTTCACTGACAGCTGTCATCCCAGATTCCATCAGCTGACGTGGCTCTGATTACAGCAGGTCCCCATATCAAGGCAGTGACCAACTATAAACAGGTCAGGAGGATGATGATGATGATGGTGGTGGTGGAATTGAGGGGAAACATCATACATACACATATTGCGCACTAAAAACAGACAGGGTTTGTTTCCCACGTGGTCTCTCGTACAATTAATATACGTTTATCAGATATTAAAACTTATTTATATTTTTATGGATATATTCTAGTTTGTATTGATGTGTCAAACACCTGTCCTACACAATTTGCTCTAAATATTCTGTACCCTTTTCTTTTGTTGTCCTTGGCAAGGTGTCCAAGACACTAGAAGAGTTCGATGTTGAGGAGCGACCATCCAGTGTTTTGGTGGAGAAGTTTCCCAACCTTACTGTCATCCACTCTGCTGTGAAATCACTTGACACACAATCACATGTAAGTAGCTGTTTTGCAGAGTTGAGCAGAAACCGATAGATCTAGATAGTGTGCATAAATACAATCATTTTGTATTTTATGTTTTGCTGTGTTTAGATAACATGTTGTTTCTGGCTTGGTATTCTAGATTTAATAAGAAATAGGGACTGCTAGTATTATTTGTATGTAACTAACAACTGTAAATATTAAGCCAACCCTGCTGTAATTCCCCATTAGTTGTTTACTGATTATAATGTTATAATTTCATTACAATTCAGACTGATTTCCTGCAACATATTTCAACAAAGGCTTTTTGGTGACTATTATCAGCCTACTATCGCCATCTTGTGGACATGCGGCTCCAGCACGTGGTGAAAGTGCAGTATATAGGGCTGTGATTAGACTATGAGTTTTATGTCCAAAATACAACACCAGTGTGTGAAAAGAAACACTACTTTACCAAAGTGAGAAGAGAGAAACTAAAGTCAAAGCTTGATGGGAAAATGAATCTCTACTTCCCGTTCTTCTTTCTATTTGCAGTCTGTGGAAACCGCAGACGGACGGGTTTTCGGTTATGAGAAGCTGTGTATCTGCGGAGGGGGCACACCCAAGCTCCTAACCTGGGACAACCCTTATGTCCTGGGGATACGGGACACAGACAGCGCCCAGGTACAACCCTCTGGGTGTTTGCATAGTTATTGACACGCAGGTCTGAAATTCCTTAAGACACTGAACAAATAAGTAACAAGAAAGAACACCCTTCGGCTTTATTTTGTTTGTGTTTTGTGCTGTGTGCCATTTACGTCCTTCCCTGTGAATGTGATGTTTCTGCTAAGGTACAGTACATTCCACAGCACTGGGCCTCTCCGCAAAAGTACATCCAGTAACATTTCAACAACTCCAACTGCTCCAGTATCTGTTGCATTTGTTTAAAGCATGAAGGTAATAACATAATGTATATAGTTCTATCATTTGAATGTAGACATTATCTAGAAATGGTGAAAACAACACATAACAGCGGTTAAGGGGTCAGGGGTTAAACAAAACAAAAATAAATACACATGTTGATGCTTAACAGTTTCCCATGTTTTTGTGTTTCAGCATCTTCAAAAGCAGTTATCCAGCGCAAAGAGAATCGTTGTTGTTGGCAATGGTGGGATTGCCCTGGAATTAGTGTAAGTAAACTATAACCAAAATACTGAAACAAAAGTTTCATGTATTACTTTTTCGGACATGTGTGATTGGGTTCCTATGTCTCTGTCATAATTATTCAAATTGAAATGTTTACGATCTTCCATCTAAAGAGCAAATATGAGCCAATATGAAACCCCTTCATAAAACGTTAGCGCCATGTTCAAAGATTATTCACTTGTCCAGTCACTCTGTGTCTCTGAACATCTTCTCTATAGGTATGAAGTGGAGGGCTGCGAGGTGATCTGGGCTGTGAAGGACAAGGCCATAGGAAACACCTTCTTTGACGCCGGGGCAGCACAGTTCCTCATTCCATCACTGGAGGTGGACAAACCAGGAAAAGCTGCTCCCTGTAAGAGACCTCGCTACACCACAGAGGAACCAGGACCAGGAGCGTCCCAGACCTTCACAGCAGGTCTTCATTTTATTTTTATTCAAAATGTATTGCACATAAATATCCTCGTTTTCTTTCCTGCTACAGTAGCATCTGTCCCAACATGATGATATTCTTGTTTTTGTGTGTTCATTTCAAGATAAAAACGCACGAAGGCATGGTTCTGGTCCTACAGAGGCTGGCAGTGCCCTCGGTCCAGACTGGCACGAGGGAATAGTTCTACGAGGAGCAGAGCAGGTGAGATAGTGTGTCCGCTTTTGTTACTGAGAGCCTCTGTGCCAATCCTCAAGCACGGTGGTCAGCTTAGGAAGTTTATTTGTGTAGATGCCACCGTCTGCATGTCTTCACCTTCTGTTATGTTACACCTTCCTCCTCTCCTCCTGGCTCACCTCCCTCTGCTGGCGTGTGCTCAGCTGTCCCACAGAGTTTCACTGGAATACCAGTGTGAGGTGGAAAAGATCTTCACCTCTGCGGAGCTGCTCAATTCCCCTCAGCAAACATTCAGACCTGAGAACGGTGAGAACAAGACCGGCTGCTCGGATTTGACCTGTGACTCATCCTTCCCTCGCTCCCTTTTTTCTCCCCCCTCCAACTTTTCACCCCTTGAGCTTTTCTCTCTCCTCAGAAGGATCCTGGCCAGTTTACATCAAGCTGACAAATGGAAAAACATTTGGCTGTGATTTTGTTGTCAGTGCCACCGGTGTCGTGCCGAACACTGAGCCATTTCTCCACGGCAACAATGTAAGTAAACTCACCCGTGTCATATTTGCTTTAGGGTACCTTTGTAGTTTTCTATGAGATTCAAGTAATTCCTGTTGTTTCTTATTCATCATATGGTCACACAGCTGACCAGCTAGTTAGAAAAGCACATCAAGTGGCAAATCAGGACTAAATTTGTTCATTGACCATTAGGTCTGCGAAGGCAGCCCTCTTGTACTCTTTTAATTGCTACAGCACTGCAATTCTGCCTCTTCTTGTACACAGTCTGAGGTTATGTAATGCAGCGGGGTATTAAGGCCTCTAGATATCACAAAAGGACAGATCAACTTTTATCAATTCAATAGTGTTGAATTCCCTTTGGAAAGCCTTTTCCCCCTCAAAACAAATGTGCATTTTACAGGAAAGAGTTTGCTAATTACTTTGTTTTACCCATTTGTGAACATTTAGTATTAATTATACTTTGGTTCGAAATGCTGATTTTGTTTTGGGGGGGGGGGGGGGCTTTACGTATTTAGTTTGCACTGGCAGACGATGGCGGGCTGCAGGTAGATGACCACATGATGACATCAGAGCCAGATGTGTATGCTGCAGGAGACGTGTGCACTGCATGCTGGGAACACAGCGCACTGTGGCAGCAGGTAAACTAAGTGGCAAGTCATTGCATGACAGCCAGTGTTATTCCTCAGACTTTGCACCTTTAGAAACTGCAGTAGGTAGGATAGCGCCTGATTGCAAATTATGTAAAGTGACCAAACTGATTTTGTCATCAGTCATTAAACACATGAACTGAAAATCTTTTACTAGAGTTGATATAACTTAATAAGTAGTTTACACACAAACTGTACTGAGTAATTTATACACATAGGATAGCATTGAAAATGGGTATGGAAACTGTGAAAATATACAAGATTCTAACTTATTTTGGCCTGTAAAAAAGGCCATTTTGTCTTGAAATGAGTCAGTTTAGGCAGTCAAGAAAACGGGCTTGTTTCAGTCCCCTGGCACTGATCGATCATCAGGAGGTTAGAAGAGTCCATATGCTAAGGTTTGTGTATGAGGAGTGAGATTGGTTAGGGTCAGGGGAAGAGTGGGAGCAGAGTAAGACGTTCTGTGGCCACAATCTAGCATCTAACAAAAAACAGTGTTGTAGGCCTACTTCCTCTATAGATTTGAATCTCATACTGTGTGTGTGTGTGTGTGGGTGTGTGTGTGTGTGTGTGTGTGTGTGTGTGTGTGTGTGTGTGTGTG
>NW_022280063.1:1581604-1602967 GCF_004355925.1 Anarrhichthys ocellatus | reverse complement strand
GTGTGTGTGTGTGTGTGTGTGTGTGTGTGTGTGTGTGTGTGTGTGTGCAGATGCGTTTGTGGACGCAGGCCCGTCAGATGGGCTGGTACGCCGGCCGCTGCATGGCGGCACACGTCTTGTCTGAACCAATAGAATTAGACTTCTGCTTCGAACTCTTCTCACACATCACCAAATTCTTCAACTACAAGGTGCATGACTTTTTTACTGCGGGGGGGGGGGGATCTGTTTAAATAATAACAAAAATATTAATCATCTACTGTGCAAATTATAATTGGTTACTTTCAAGACCCTTCAAGGTCATTTTAGTGTCTCTACCTCTTGGCTCAGTCACACGGTGCATTTACACAACTTCCTGTCTGCTGGTCATTCCACAGGTGGTCCTGCTGGGGAAGTTTAATGGGCAGGGGCTGGGGCCCGACCACGAGCTGCTGTTACGCTGTACCAAAGGCCAGGAGTATGTCAAGGTGATACTGACGAGAAAGTCCACGCACCCACGCTCTCGTGTGTTAGTGTACCCAGTGTTATTTAACAACCAAAAATGCTTCACTTACATCAAAAAGGGATTTACTTTAGGACATAAATGAATGCCTGTTATGTAAGCAGTACCAAAATCACATGTTGGTGATGTCATACCTCTCTCTCTCTCTCTCTTTCTCTCCCATTTCTACCCTGTGCTCTGTCTAATAAAGGTGAAAATGCCCCTAAAATAATCTTAAGAATCACAAGTTGCTTGGATGCTGTTAGACATTCTTGTAGTAGCCAGTGGCATCTGGAAAATGTCCCGCTTGAATTTTTGTAGCTGTGTGAAAGAAACCACTGTTTTTCTGTGGGTATGATTCAATGCTGCTAATATGAGCCGGAAGCAAAACCCTGATCAGCTGGTTATTTGTTGAACTTGTAAAGGGACATCATGAAGTCCAGCATCCGATCTCACACGATTTACCCCTGTGTGTCTGTTCCAGGTCGTTCTCAGTGGAGGTAGGATGGTGGGAGCAGTGCTAATCGGGGAAACAGACCTGGAAGAGACGTTTGAGAACCTGATCCTCAACCAGATGGATCTGACCCCGTACGGAGAGGAGCTGCTCAACCCCAACATTGATATCGAGGACTACTTTGACTGAGCATGAGGGGTTTGATTCAGCAACATGTTTGGGCCTGACGAATGTCTAAAGGGCATGAGAAGGAAATGTGCATTCTGTCATTTCCATTTTTTTAATTGGCAATGAGAAGAAGCTGTCTGATGAAGTAGCAATTGTCTTGGTTCTTATCAACACACTTGTAAATTAATGAATATATTTTTCCTTTAAAATAAATTATTTTCAAAACACCATAACTAGCACTTGAGTGATGTGACTAGAAAAGCCTTTTTCATTTAGTCGTAACATGAATGCAAATCCATCTCTTATATATCTGAGTTGCAGGTAAGAGACACTGACACTTTTTTACCCAGAATAATGGGATACGTTCAGCAATACAGGAAGGTAAAGAAAGATAATCCTTTTGTTGCCATGTTGTCTTAGCGATCCGTGATCAAATTTCAACCTAAATAGCAACCACGGCTCCTCCTGTGCCTCAGCAGGCGTTATAACAATAGCCATTATCAGGCTTGCATGGTGCCGTCTATTGTTTCTTGGATATGTTGCTCTTGGAGATGATGCTATTTGTAAACCTCCTGAAACTCCACTTTTAATAGGAAAAGAAACATTAGAAGTAACATGGAAACCACACGGACAATTTAGATTACCAAAAAGAAGTCAAACACTCATTTCCACTTGTGAGTTTTCCTGTAGTTTTGTGTTTTTTACTGTAGATGTGTTTTTTTTGGGGTCAGTGGTTCACCAACAGGTACCTGCCCACATTGATTTAGCTGCTACCATTGGTTGATAAAGGTTATCAAGGCAACATTGTTCGAAACAAGTAAATATCAATGTGTGTATAAGGCAACAATAGTAGCTTACTAGTGAGGGGCAAATGGGGCGTGTTCCAGTTATTTTCCCTACTTTACAACTTTGGAAATAAGTCTCCAAAAGAAGAGACCGTCGTCAACATAAGGACAATAAAAAGCACTGCTTTCCCTATAGAGCTACTGATAAGGTGCAAGATGACACCCTCCAATTAGCTCAACTGGAGCTGCCAAGTGGAAATGACCGACTGATTGCACTGGACAGCCAAGTGTGCTCACCTGTGTGAGTGGAGAGCAGGGCATTGTTTACAAGGTGAGTCAACACTGCCCATGGTGACACATGCATCAAAAAAGAAAAAAGAGGGCAGTAAATTGGTGCAATGTGATCCTTAATATTTTACACAGTACGTTACCAGGTGACAAGGCAGATCTAGCATGAATTTGATGTGTTGAGGAACATTTTCTTTCATGTCCATATCTGTGGCTGGTTCAGATTAGTTTTATTCACTGCGCAGCAGAGACAGAAGTTCACAAATAGTTCTGAAGAACTCAACTCACAAGTCTGTAGTGGATTTGCATGGGCCCAATGCAGGTATGTTGTACAGAGCAAAAGGTGATTTGATACATTGGGGTGTGACCTCTTACAGGGCTGGCCGGGGCTCTCTTCACACGACACCAAAAGGTTTCACTCCCAGAGGTTTGTTAATGCTGTAAAATTGTTTCAGGGGTTACTGTCAAAGATATCACTTTTTTTTTTCTACAGATGCCAGCATGGAACAGATATTACATGGTCAAACTGGCTTATGGTCAAGATGGAAAAACACCAGGGGTGTCGCCATTGATATAAAGTATATTTAGATTTATATTTTAGAGGGACTGAACCTCTGCTATGGGACCTCAGACTTTAAAAATAAATAGGTTGCATATTGGTTGTGCAAGTTGCAATGGCCCTAAATCCTTGTTGCAAATAAAATAATATTGGTGTTAATTGTTCATGACATGCAGTAACTCTATCTCCTTTAATAATTAATATACATGAAGAAGATATAGACAGCAGACTCAACATACAGTGGACATAATGATGAGACCACACAAACTGCTTGATTTCTCTCCTTGACAGCTTATTACTTATTCTGTCTGTCATTCAGTTCATATCTATAAAATAAAAAGATTAGGTTTTTGTTGTGCAATGTCATGAGGGATAAGGCAATTGGGTATAGCTTTAAGGCAGCTGGTTAGTGTGAGTCCAACAACCACTAAAAGAAACAGAAGCACAGACGTTTCCACGTTCTCGTGTTTCCATTACACCTAACGCACCAGGATGGGGGTGTTCATGAGACTCGAAAGCCGGATTACTTTGAGTTAAAGTGGGCTAACACTCTCTGAGTCAGACAACAGGCCTGCCCATCTCTGACATTTAAAACGCTCGGACTTGACACAAAGCTCATTTCATTCAAGTGGATTGCGGATGTGACGTCAGAAGCATAGTGCGTTACATGTGTACGCTTGTATGTATCCACCAAGGATGAGATAATTGAATCGCCATAGAAACGTTTGAGTCATATGTTTGATTTGTAACACTTTTTATGTACAGTATACGTTTGTAACGTCACTTGTATATGTCTAATACGTTTTTATACGTTGTTGTCTTCGAGTTACATTCACATTAGTTTGTATATTTCCGTATTTAATTATTAAGCTCCGCCGGCGGTGCACGCTGACGAATTGAACAGGCGCTTCTCGTGAGTCATTCGACTACCAGCATGCATCGGGGGAAGGTTTTTTTCTGGTGGGTGGGATTTTTCAAGAGGCGTTGCCGACTACGTACTAACGCTCCTCCAGGATTATATATCTGCGCTCGTCACGTATTTTCATACATTGCGCATTTAGGCCCTGCGAACAGCACGCGAATCGTCAGAGTCTAAGATATTCCAAGAAATAAAGATTTAGCATGGCCAACTACATTCATGTACCCGACGAGGCTCCCGCTGTGCCCAAAATAGACGTGACAGTTGACGAAAGCGACTACAGATCCGGTGCATTGAAGCTGATCAAGGAGCTGAGACCGAATTGGAAGCCATCCGAGGTCAAACTGAAGGTGCTTTTTATTATGTTTTTTAAATCTTTAATCTGCTTGGTATGACATCCCCCCCTTTGCGTGTATATATCATTGTCTATCTTTAGAGTATAAGTCGTTTACAATTGCAAAGACCGGTGTAAGCTAGCAGCGTGGTCTCACGACAAAACCCAAGTTAGCTAAAACCAACGGTAATTTATTCCAGTAGCAAATAACACACGTACCAGCTAATCTAATGACACGCAGAGCAGCTAATCTAATGACACGCAGAGCAGATAATCTAATGACACGCAGAGCAGCCCAAATGCTACATCTATTTCACTATAAAATATCTGTTGCCATCCTCAGACAGATGGTAACGTTAGACAATGCCTTCGCTTTATTGCAGCTACTAAGGTACTGCGGTAGTTCCTCCGCTAATGGGTTGCCTTTGCAAATAGCATCTGCGTCACTTCAGATCCAACATGGGGAGCTTCTCCCTGCTTCTAGTCGCAGATTATAAAACCGTACCTGCACGTTTTGACTACCTACGCATTTTAAATATGGCACGAATTAGCATTTTATTTTTGCCTGCAGGTGGTTATACAGATAGAGAGGTGTGCGTCGCAGTTTCAGTCACGATTGTCATCATGCAACATCATGCAAACTGTGTCAACCTATTGACACAGTTTCTGTAAATGTACGAGGCTGAGACGCTACTCTGTACTCTGACTACATCGTCTGTTCTCGTTAACTTCAGGAAGAGACGTGTATAACAAATGGAGCATGCCTACGAACTACATTTTATTGACTATATGTAATCTTCTAAGTGTCCTCTGATCTGCTAAAGTCAAATCAATTCAAAATATAGCAGCAAACGGAACAGTACATTCTGTTATTCTAGAGAAGCATGCTGATACATGAGCTCGACATTAAATCCTCTGCGTACAGTACCCCCACAAAGCCAGTTATTTTAGTTTTCCAGTAACAGCCTCTGGGGGTGTGGCTCCTTTTTGGTAAACACAGTGAGGGTTGGAGATGGTCACATGCTCCGCCACACTTGCCTATATTCATCAATGAGAGAGCAAAGTGGCAACTCAGCAAATGCCTGCCATAGCTTCCTCATGCCAAATCAAATTCCTGACCTGTTTTTCTCAGTCTACGCCTAATGGAGTGAACAATAAGGGCTGGTATGTTGACGCCCCCCCCCCCCGGCCGAAAAAAAGTCCCCAGCTTCCCAGCAGATACAGTCCAGCTTAAATCAACCCAGACAGGCCTTAATCTTTCAATGCTACATTCATTCCTCGTCTCTGTTTTTGTGTGGCTTGCCAGATTCCTCTCAGAACTTGTGTAATGCTCCAAACAATGTAGGTTTTCATAGTACTTATATGGTTTAGTGCAAGGACGGTCCCACTGGCGTCCAGCTAGGTTTCTGAAGTACAGGATAAATTGTGACTTCTTGACCGATTCACCTGTTCTCCACCCTTTCGTCTTTTTGTCCCTGCAGTTCTTCACAGACGGGATCACCAATAAGCTGCTGGGTTGCTACGTGGGTGCAGTCGTACAGGATGTGGTCCTGGTCCGTATTTATGGCAACAAAACAGAATTGTTGGTTGACCGGGAAAATGAAGTGAAAAGTTTCCGAGTACTACATGCAAACCGCTGTGCCCCACACCTATACTGCACCTTCAACAATGGCCTTTGCTATGAATTTCTGCAAGGAACGGCCCTGGAGCCTGAGGACATTCGCAGCCAACCTGTGTTCAGGTAAAACTACTTTTCCTTTTTATGCAAAGGGTGTCTTGTGAACTGTTCCTGCCACCCCGAGGCTAACTGTGGAGGCTTGACAGACAGACAGATGCACACGCACTCATACATATTGACACAACTACATAAACAGGATCCTTCACAATCCTTGAGATACACCCTAAGGAACTACCGCTGTAGCAACTTGTAGAATTGAGAAAATTCAACGAAAATCAGTCATGCCCAGTTCCTTAACGGTTTCTGCCCCTGAAATGTAACCTCAGCCGAGGAGAATCTTTCATCAACTGCAACTTGGTGGAAGTGACTGGTGTACACTGATATTATATTAATAAGATTAAAACTAAACAATAAAATGTTCATCTCTTTCATAGTTTTACCAACATAGTTGCTCAAGTAACTCTTGTATCTGGGTTGAAAACCAAAGCTAACGTTAAGCTTGAACATTTAAAAAGAATGGAAATGCTAAAAGGCGTTTGATGGACAGAAGACACGTGGAAGACAACCTTTTTAAAATATATTATTTAAAAACAAATCCATCATTTTTTCTTTTCTACCTTGCAGTCTCATTGCCAAGCAGCTGGCCAAGTACCATGCCATCCATGCCCACAATGGCTGGGTGCCCCAGTCTGACATGTGGATGAAGATGGGCAAGTACTTTGCTCTCATCCCCAAGTGCTTCAAGGACCCAGAGCGAAACACCAGGTGAGGCCATGTAGATCTGCCAGATCCTTAGACTCCTGATCACCTGTCAGACTTTTACCTCTGGCCCTATAAATTCAGTCTGTTCGCACAGGCTGAGTTGCAAAATGTTATATACATCAGACCGGCAATACCTCATCCAGAGTAGGCTCTCATCACCACGCCCCCTTTTACAGGGAAAACAATAGCACGGTGACGGCATAAGTCAAGGAAGATGAAATGCGTCTCAAAGCTGTTATGTAGGGGGTTAACTGAGGCCTTTCCACTGAGATTTGAGGCTCATATGAGACGTGAATATTCACTGTCAGTGGGGTAAATGGCGGATTTTTTTAACGAACAATACTTTGCCAAATGATAGTGACTCTTAAAATATGTATAGATGCCTGGAAAATCAATATCTCGCCACTTTAATATCAACTTTCATTTATTAAGGTATCACAGATGGTCAGGTCACAAAACAATCATTAAACATCTCGATAAAACAAACGTTTCTTTGACAAGAAAGACATTAAATCAAAATCAAACATGTCAAAATTACAATCCAAAGATGTCAACTTGCATCGATATCCACAGGGTCTTTGGTTTTCTCTCCAAAAGGGGCGTGGCCTCAACGTTTTGCAAAGTGCCGGTATGTGCCAGTCTGATGTATAAGACAATTGTACGGTTCAGGACTCGCCAAACAGCTTATCTGCAGGTTTTATGTAAGCTATATTTAGACAAAAAGAAATGCATCATAATACTTAGACTTAAATTCACCACTATTTTAAAAATCCTAATTATTGAAACAAAGCAAGAACAAACCTTTGAAAAGCAGTATACTCATTAAACATGTACATTATTATAAAGTATAATGTCATTTGGAGGATATTTAATTTACCCTACATTTAAATGGATATGAAGTACAAAAAATAAGCCCTTTAATAAATAGATTTGAAGAACATAAGGCATAAATATGTGATTTTAAGACCTTTTTAAAGAAGGCTGAATCGTCAGAAGAAGAAAAGCCTCTAATCACATTGTTTGGAAACATTTGGCTTTGCCTCATGTATATGTCTGTCCACGTGGAACTATGACTTCATACGTCTCTTATCAGTGAGTCATTAATGATCCAAACAACCCCTTGTGCAATGGCACAACAAGAGGTCCTGCTGACATGTAGATGTCTCACATCTGAGGTTAATAGAATAAAATTCTCCAAATGACAAACGGGAAAGAGCAGCACCCTGAAAACATGAGAAATGGTGAATTGTCCTTTTCACGCTCCTGGCATCACTCAACACGTAGCCCGTGTTGTAGACTGACACTAAACAAACCGTGTAATTCTATCTTCATCTAAATATGTATCTACATAAGTTTCCCTGTATTCCTGGTGTGTCGGTACCAACGAAAAAACAACGCGGGTTGTGCTACGCAGGCAAATTGAGTAATGACAATTTGGCCATTTTTGCACTGCTGGATCTTGATTTATTTGAACATTAAGTTTGCAATAATAACAAGCTTTCGTTTATGGTGACACCCAAAGTGAATCCAAAACAAACTCTAAATTTCCTTGGAGGCCAGCCAGGCCACCAACACACAAACACTGCCAGAGAAATGCTGAGACTCATGAAAGACCGCGACGCCCGCAGCATCTTTGGGGTTTAGCTATGTTGAAGGCAAAAACAAGTAACTGGGTGAAGTGCTTAGCACATGGCTCATGACCACAAGAAGTTAAGTTTGCTCTTTCAATTATGTGTTGCATAATGTTTGTTTATTGTCAGCTCGTCTGATTGTGTTTGGTGCGACTAAATGTTAGCACTGCATACTCTGACACATAAATAAATGACCTAAATCAAACCAAGCAACCAGAGAAGAGCAACTTGCTGCTATCAGTATTACGTGTATCAGTTATGGTGTCGCGACTAATAATAAAACCTAATTTTATTGGCAGGAAATGCAGCTGTAAACGAGCTGTAGTGAGGGCTTAAGTTGAGTCACAACATCTTTTATTCTGGTAGTCAAATTGGGAGGATGTCGGTTCTTATTCTGTTAATGGAGCTTATTATTTACAGAAATGTTCCCCGTTTGCTCAAGTTAAGTTTTTGTGAGACACAGCTGTTATGCAAAATGTATTAAGTTTTACATAAAGAGCGTCCATACACAGATCATGTGTTGTTGTTTTTTTAAGATAGCAATTAATCTCTTTTCCCTCCACTTTTCTCATTTTCTGTTCCTATTTAATACTTTTCAATATACGGCATTGACCCTCTTTGCCTCTGCCCCTCCAGGTTGACTATGGAGGTACCAAGCCCTCTCTGCCTCCGAAAGGAACTGGTGTGGCTCCAGCAGAGCCTGTCTGTGCTGGGCTCCCCAGTTGTTCTCTGCCACAACGACCTTCTCTGCAAAAACATAATTTATAATGAGGAGGCAGGTGAGTATTAACTGCAGAAGTGTAGTCATAGACGTTACTGTGTGACTGAATCGTGTGTTGTAGTGTGAACTGCATTGGTCTCTGCGCTCAGGTAGGATGGCAATAACTGCACTTCCTCAACCCTAGTCACATGCTTCACTCATTGCCGGTGTTTGCATTGGGCTGCAGGCAAAGAGTTAGAACGGCCGGAGAAGACAGACCTGTTCTTTGGGCGCTCAGCTCTGAGATGGAATCCTCATTTGAAATAGGAGAAACACAACGCAGATTAAAGCCGCGTGTTGATTGATGCGGATTGGAGGGTGGGGGGGCAGAAAAATGTGTATCTGCCGCCAATAGATTTGCCAAATTTGCATTAAATCTGTCACAAATTATATTTAGTCTTCCGGATTTCAATTTCCCTTACCTTTTTTTTTTTTTTTTAAAGGTAAAGTCGTTTCTAATATGGATTTCTGTCTTCTTTCCAAAATTTTGTCTGATCTGTCGTTCTAATTCTGTGCTGAAAACTTAGAACGTAAACCACTGTTATCAGCGTGAACAAACAATGCCATTACATCATACCACATACCAAGTCTTAGTTCTATTGACAGCACATGTTTTTGGTGCTATAGCAATGCTATTTTGATGGTATGAAGGTCAAGCAGCCTATCCTCAGCCTGCTTTTGCACTGAGCGACTTTGTTTATTCTGGTCAATGAGACTGTACGAGTCAGTGAAACTGTTCTTATCATTGTCTTTGTAGCAGAGGAATTTTGGGATAAACTGGTCAGGACAAATGAGAGAGGGTGGGAAAGAAGAGATGTATGCGGGAGGTGGGGTGGGGGTGATAAAGAGCTGTCAGCCCCCTCGTCGGTTTGCGGCGAGGGGCGGGGCCCTTCTCACAGCTCCTTGTGTCTAGCCTTTCTCCCCTAGGAATGACAGCCGAGGCTGTGGCTGCCCTGCGCCGCCCTGCCCCTGGGGAGGCAATGGAGAGAGACAAACCCTCACGCACAGTCGGCTTTGAGGGCCCTCGCGTAGTCTGCCCACTGCTCGGGTTAATCGGGATGAGTTCATGGCAGCAGTAGGAGCCCTGTACCTACCTATTACCCTCCATTGCTACTCGCTCACCAGTTTTCCCTCTTGACAGTATTGAGGCTACTTACGATGCTGGTTATCACACAAATGTTTTTTTTTTTATGGTTTGCACTTGCTTTGAGTCACTCTGAGCACCAGCCAAATGCCTAAAGTGTAAAGCTACTTTCCGTTACTCCTCCTTACTGCGCAATTTCCATTCCACAGCACCAATAATGATAAGTAGGCAAGTATATGTCTGGCGATGTTCTGTATTTTTCTTATTGTCAACAAGTCCCATCTGAAAAAACAAACCAACATTGAATTGACCAGACTAATAAGTATTCCCCGTGTAAACCCTATTTATAGCGTGTTGTCCCTGGTGATAGAGCTCCATTGTTGTCCAGGAGATTAAAAATCACAGTGAGCCACACTGTTTGACTGGGTGACATTATAAATACACACAATGTAGTTTATTTTTGAGTCAGTACCACATAACCCATACCAAATACTCAATAAATCCACTGTTTGTTTAATATTTGCAAATAACAATGCGTAGCTGTTTTTTAGTGAACTGCTAAGCCTTTTTTTTTTTTTTCAGATGAAAGTGTTCATTTGTGAGCCCATTATTAGTGATTCGTCTTCAGAAGGGATGAATGGGCTTCGGGCTGAGAGCCACAGGCTGGCGGAGTTGGAAAGTATAGAGAGACAGACTACCACATTGTTGGTTTTGGTCTTTTAATGGGATTTGTTGACATAAACATTAATATAGAAATCATCTGCTGTATCCGTTGAAGCTGAAACACGCCTCTGCAAAAATGTGGGGGAACCCCTTTGCCTCAGCACATCAAACAGAGATTCTGGTTAACCGTAGCTCACAGAAGTAGACGTGCACGCCTGCAGAATCTTATTTGAATCTGTGGTTTTGCATTTCAAATAAATGCTGACTTATCCAGTTTCACTGGGATTGGACCAAAACTCAGCACAGAACCCCCTTAAAGGGAATATTCGCCATCTTCTATGTGTCCAATCAGTGTTAAATGGTAATGCCAATATTAAGTTCATGAATAGCGTAGGTCAATTGCGCAGACATTTGAAAGGCGGTGCACAACATCCATGCATATTTGCAGAATCATGTTTCAGGCTTCAAGTCAGGCTGAGGTCCTCTTCTGTTTGGAGGTATTACTGATTAATACGAGCAAGGAATTTCCCCGATACGTCTCACTAAACACAACTAGACCACACCTACAGATGACGAGCACAATGGAACGTACACCACAGTAGAGTCCAGGGAATCAAGCAATCATTTATACACCTCTAATCTTACCGTGGCAGGTCAAGCAGTCTAAACCGTCGTCGTAAACTCAGTCTACCGCCTACG
Source organism: Anarrhichthys ocellatus (assembly GCF_004355925.1). Lineage (NCBI taxonomy): Eukaryota > Metazoa > Chordata > Actinopteri > Perciformes > Anarhichadidae > Anarrhichthys > Anarrhichthys ocellatus. The sequence goes on along the minus strand of NW_022280063.1, from coordinate 1,591,705 downwards.
GCCTTTTTCTTGAGTAGGCATGAAAAGAGTTCAGCTCCCACGCTGCTTCCTGTCACTTCACAGCTGTAGTTGCTGACTTGTAACCACTTGTCTGCCAAACGCGACTGCAGAGAAGCCGCCACTTCCTTTATTGATAAAACCATAAACTGAAGTGGTGAACACTTTCTTTTTCTCCGTTTTCCAAAGACAGTTTCAAAACCACTCTCACCAAGTGCTCTGTTACTTTTCCCTCGTCTTTTTGTCTCTCTTTACTGTGTCTCTGTCTCCAACGCAGGCTGCTGTAGTTTCCCTGCCCCTCTCACTTTACTCCGCTATTTTTAAAGAACAAGAAATCCGCACACATTTTACTGGGTCCCATGGGCCACAAAATCTGCAAAAAATCTGCGTCAGAGGTGTCGCGCTTTTGGGTTCACAGCGGACCTATGGGAAGGGAGCATTGGAGGGGAGTGTTGTGAGAAGGGGAAGTGAGGTTGCATGTGTGAGGAGGGGGGGCAAGAAAAGAAAAGGGAGTTTGGCTGCAGGGCCTGATGTTTTTCGACACTGCGTGGGTGTGAGAATGGATAAAAAGACAAATATGTCAGTGTGAGAGTGAGCATGTGTGGAAGATGTGTTTGCCCCAACCTTTTCATCTGCTGCACAGGGGGGGCTATAGCCACTGCCTGGAGGTGTTCAGTTGTGTCCCGCTAGGACCTACACGTCAGCTGGTAACCCACCTCAAAGTGACTTTCTCTGTAGTCCAGCACCACCTCAAAAACTAATGTTCATATGTTAAGCCAAAGAAATTTAGCCAAACCAAAACGTTCAAGAGTGGACACATTTGATTTAACGTACTGTTCTTTTAAAGTAACATGTATTGGTTAATATCTATGTTTGTGTAAACAACCGGGCTTGTAAAAAGTAAGGGTTTGTATTTTGAGATCAGCCGCCGCCATTTTGAGATCAGTCCTTCCCTTTTTTTGTTCACCAGCCTACAAATGCAATCAGCAACGCATCGTTTGATCCTTCCTCTCCATGCACGGACATCGGATTTAAACGTTCTTCAGACGTCGATGCCAATAATTCATTCCCAGCTTTTGAGCTGTTAGTCTAGAATTCGTGACGGTGGATTGACTTCAAGATGTAAAGGATCCTCATAAACCCCACCAGACTATGAAATATGTTTTGAGATCGCTCTTGAAGAGAACTCCAGTTTAGTGACGAGTACACTGTCTGCTGTACGTCAAAGTTCTGAGAGGCAACGTATCAAACCGCGTGTTGCTGTACGTTTGCTTTGGCAGCTCACTGTACTGTTCTACGGACCACTTAAATGTCTCTTTGTATTTCACTATCTTCCTCCCTTTGTCCCTCTGCCATCTCTGCCCGTTTTCCTTCGTCTGCCTCAAAACATAACTTTGACTTGGCCATTTCCCCTTTTTATTCTGTGCATGTATCCAAAACAAACAATCCTTTGAAAAGCCAGATGCACTCCCTTTTTTCTTTTCTTTTTTTTCTCCTCCTAGAGTTTTGTATGCGTTCCATGTGTTGCGTTCCATGTGTTGCATCACACATTTTCATCTCTACTAATGTATCCCGGCTGCCTATTTTGCGGTCTTGTGGGGGGGGGGAAACCGCCGATAAGTCGGTTAGTAGCACTAATCTGTTTACTACGATGTCATTGTAAGATCGACTGCTCAACCTCCTTTCCTGCGATTGCTTCACGAAAGCTTTTATTTTCAATACAGTTGTTGACTTCCATAAATCTTATGATTGTATTTATCCTAATACAGCATGATAGTGCATGTGTAGAAGTCAATAGTTTATTTTAAGAAGTATATCTCTTTAAGTTTAAATGTGTCTTCTTAATTCCCTTTATTACATTACCTGTGCTGAAGTCTCCCTCTACGGTCTACTTTCCTCAAAATGCAAGCTCTTACTCCTTGCCCCACAATCGGCAAACTAGCCAGCCACACCAGTCAGACAGGAAGAGAGTTACAGTATGAAATGAAAATCCTTGACATTTTGAGTTATCAAAGGGAAAACACATAATCATTTTGTGCCTGCTTCCCGTGTCTCTTCTCTAAACAAACCTCGTTCTCTCTGCAGGCAACGTAAAGTTCATTGACTACGAGTACGCTGGGTACAATTACCAAGCCTACGACATTGGGAACCATTTCAACGAGTTTGCCGGTGAGTGTGACTTTGCTCTGCTCGATATATCTATAAACAGACGCGTGTATGAAAATGGTCGCATGAGTGTTAAGCCTGTGTGTGTGTGTGTTGCATGTGTTTGCAGGCCTGAATGAGGTGGATTATAGTCACTACCCTCAGCGGGCCTTTCAGCTGCAGTGGCTCCGCTCCTACCTGGAGGCCTATAAGGAGCACAAAGGCCAAAGCGATGAAGTGACGGACGCAGAGGTGGAGATTCTTTACGTCCAAGTCAACCGATTTGCCCTGGTGAGCATTGGTATTGCACACATGAACCCCAGTGGATTACAGTAGAGCATATCTGCACATGGCCGTCCTTAGACGGCAGATGGTAGGTAGTCGTCGGAGTGCTTTTAGGCCTATATTCTTTGCATGGTTATTTCTGCTTATCTTGTTCCGGGCCTGTTGCCAGGTGTTGGGTCAGCTAACCCCGAATTACAGTGTGATGTGGGTTAAACAGCGCGCTGCTCTGAATGTGAGAGATGGATGTGTGTGATGTGCCCGCTGATGCGACCGTCGTATGGGAGGCACTCGTAAAGACGCCGTGTAACCCCTCTGAGGCTCAGCGCTCTGCCCTGAGCCTCGCTCTGCCTCGTTTCATGTCGAGAGGAAAAGAGGGCAGTGTGTGGAGGATGGGCAAGGCGACCAATTGTGTTTCTGTGTCAGCTGTTTGTTGTTGTTGCCATAGGGCTTCTGCTGGCTTTGTACATGCTTGAGTGTGCCGTGTTTGGTAATTAGATTTGACATTTACTTTTAGACTGAGTATAATCCTCTTTGTCTCTTCTGTTTTGTTTTTTTCTTCCTGCGTGAAGGCATCTCACTTCTTCTGGGGTCTCTGGGCTCTGATTCAGGCCAAGGTCTCCACCATCGACTTTGACTTCTTGGGGTATGTAGCCATCTTGAAATGCATATAAATAATAAAGCATACTTTATCAACAGCTATCTCACTTTGCTCTGCCAAGCAGATTTCAGTTAGTTAGTCACATGTTCAAGAACAAAATGTGAAGCGTTCAGATTATCATTTGTGCCAGAACAGTCTGATATTTCTGCTCTGCTTTCTGCCTAGCTAATATGTCAAGTACATTTTTATCTTATCGCTGACGCTGCCCTCCTCTCTCTCTGTCTCAGATATGCAGTCCTGCGCTTCAACCAGTACTTCAAGATGAAACTGGAGGTGGCTGCGCTGAACTTACCCGAATAATAGCCCCCCGCCCCCTCATCTTCTCTTCTTTTTGCTCTTCCTCCCTTCCACTCTTCTCTGAGGCTCACATGATGAATGCAGAGCGCCCTGTAGGGGTCTTGTGTAGGGAAGAGCCAGATTCAGAGTCTGTCCTGCTTTGTGCCTACAGGTCCCCTCTACATGTCCATATCTCTATAGATTAAATGGACCACAAGTTTATCCATCCTCTGCCGTCACAGCTTTTGTTAACCAGTAGCCCAGGTCATTTGTAATGTGGGCGAAGTGTGAGGCAGAGACTCGAGACCTCCTATAATGTGAAACCAACATGGCTGAATTTAGTTTTGGCTGTTTCAACTATCCTAATATCAATTAGATATTAACACTATATCAGCGTATTGTATCTGCCAGCTGCTTTTCTTGTAGCTCAAATCGCTACGAATAAGATGAAGGAATGTCGCTTTAATCGTAACCAACACGTAGTAACCGCCTACGGGACTGACAGGTGGCCCAAACACTAATCTCATTGCCTGGAGAAACCTTCATATGCGCTTTCATGGGGGGGGGAACCCTCGAGGGCCCCAGCCCAGCTCAGCTACAACCAAATTTCTGATACGAGAGCAATACAGAGCCTGCTTTGTTTGCTGCAGATGAAAGGAGGAAAAAAAGAAAAGAAATGCCAACATGGAAAGACCAGTGCTGTCCCTTACTCCTATGTGAGATGAGCCAAATTACAACAAAAGAAAACTCGTGGTCTGCCTTGTGACTTGTTTTCGCCCTTATTTTCCTCAGCATACTGTGCATTGGTGGTGCGCCAGATAAAGCGGTCATCCTGTGTAGTTTGGTCAGGGCTTCATTGTTTTGACTTTCTGGACTCAAAAGTACAAATATCCAGTTTGAGGAGAGCATCTTGTTTACGTCCAACTTCAAGCCCTCGAGTTAAATAGTCGAGTTAAAAGTCGAGTTAAATCAGTGAGCGGTCTTTTGACTCGAGGGGGGTTTTCACTGTAATGTACTGTAATGTTTCATTTTTGGTTCCGCTTTTCTTTTGTCTTAAACTAAACCGGGGACAAGCCTGCATCGCACTGTAATTTGAACATTCCATGTTCATAACGCCAGATAAGAAATTTGGTTGTAGTTTCAAATGGTAAGTTGGCTTTGTCGGGGACTTAATTCACTGTGACATCGACTGTAAGACATGCTGTTCTAAAAGAGACCAAACCGTTTAATCGTCTGCTCCGTCAGGGAACGTTTGGGAATCATCTTTAATGTTACAAAACAGTGCTGTTAAGTCCTAATAAAGTCAAGACATTTTTTATACACTTGTAGACCAGTTTTCACTTGCGTGTGTGTGATTTTGGCCTTGCTGGCTGTCTGATTGCTGAGCCACTGTTGGCATTCGTCCTATTAGGTGCACATTGTTGAAGTTTTGGTGAAGAAGAATGTAGAGTAGGTTTGGTTACCGCACATCTGTGTTAAGTTAAAAACAATGTAATGAATGTCAGCAGTTGGTGGGACCTGGGGAGCAAGAGCGCCATCTGTTGGAGAGAAAAGTAATGGTAGCTGTCAGTAGCTGTTCTCCATGTTAAGTGTTAGTGTTTTTTAAATGTGCTTTAGGAGTCCCTTTTAAAAAAACTGAAACAAGTTCATCTCTTAGGTTACTTTAAAAGGCCTACACCAAAGTGCTGACATCCGTTCTGTGCTTGTACATAACGCACACTGTATCATTTTCCATGTAGCAAAAATAGAATTAGAGTTACAGTTGTATAGACTTTTTATACTTTATATGAGGCTGAGGTCTTTTGAGAGTGTGGATGTTTGCTGATGGAACAGCATTTGACCCCCTGGACAAATATCGCATCCTTTTAAGAAAACAAGTTAAAATGTGTGAAACGGTTTCTTATTCACTCCAAAAAAACCAGTCTGCAGACCATGCATGTTTGCCCAGGTGCTCTCTGCTGGTTTGCAAAGCTCTGTGAAGAGGCCATTACTGACGAGACCGGATTGTCCGTGTTCTCACGAGTCTGCCAGTGTGCCTGTGAAAGCTCTTGTTTTGTACATGCAGGTTTGATGTTTTGACGGTTATGGCCTACGACTTCACTCCTGTCTTTAATTTAGTCTTTGCTTGTCTTTCATTCTGGTGACTTCAGATGGATGAATTAATGAGTTTAATTGCGTCGGGCCTAATATGAATTTGAAATGTACATTGGCTTCTTGCATATGTGAAAGTCTTCCATAAAAGCGTATTTGACAGTTTTGATAAGTTACCGGTTTGACTTATATTTGAGGAGCATGTTAAAGGTCTTTGTAGGATTGTTTTCTGTTGGCTGTCTGATTTGTACTCTACCATGTCAGACTGCATTTACATACATTTGACTACCACATAATCAAAATTGTATTGCTGAAATATTTCCTATGTGCTCTATTTCCTGATAGGGGCCTCCACTACTATTTAACATTGTATAGAACAAAATGCTCATTAATTTCGTTGGACACTTTAGCATATGTTTATATGTACAGTAAGCACATGTAATAATATCTTTGCTTGTTATCAAATGTGAATGAATGTACATAGGTGAAGTTCTTTTATTTTCTAAAAGTTGGATTAAAGTGAATAGTTGCCAGGGCTAAGAGGAGAAATAAAAAAAATAAAAAATACATTTTCAATACTGTAAACATGCTTTGAAAAATAAAGTCTATTTACCCGTATGTGTCTTCTCTTCATCCTTCATTTACTAAATCAAATATGGGTAGTTACTTTTTTTTATTTTTAGCTGAGGGGCAATTTTAAATCAGACGGTTTGTTACACAGAACCATGTTAGAAGCAGTCATTGGAAACTGTTTGGAAAAGGGCAGGCACTTTAAAAAAACCAAACATGTTGGGTAATTGTAAATCAAACGCTTCCCGCAGCAAGTAGAGAAATTAGAGCAAATGTCTCTTCCATCAAGAAAACCCTTCAGTGCCATTCTTTGCTCTTCTTCCAATGAAGAAATGCTCTCCAGTTCTAATATGACTGATGCTATAGCAGCAGCTATGCTAACCTCTTTAGGAGCATCTGTGTGTTGTCTTCCATGCCATTAGCTCCTCACAGGACTCAGATTGGTCTGTGCGCTGGCTTATGTTGTGGAAATTTATCATGTGGTTCTTTGAGTTATAACTTGTATTGCTTAAACCTGCATATATAAGCAGACGAGGTCAACCAGACTCATTTAAAACCTAATAATAAATGATGTCATATTGAAGGTATTTTAGCATTTCTGGCTTGCTGTAGTGTCATGATCTCACCACCTAACCCTCTTCTCACGAAAATACACCACCAAGGCTGGGAACCTGGCCTTGGTGGAGGCATCGGCAGACAGGACATCTGAGAAGGGAGGGCAGAGAGACGAGATAATGTGCATATATACTCTGTTTTAACTATTCATTGTTGGACCTCCGAACCATCTGTGGGGAAAGAGCTCTATCAATTCAACTGAATTATTATTAGTGTCTGTTCAATGAATAGGTTTTTGTATTTAAGAGTTTTCTCATCGATTATTTCTCACCTTGAGGTTAGAAAGATTATTTTCCACCACAGCTTACACAACTGCAAAGTATTTTTTGGGTGTGCAAGGCGGTAGCTAACCGCAGCCCTAAAAACAATGTTTCGACATGCTATACTATGACATATTTATTTTTATCGACATGCTATACTATGACTTATTTTTATCGACATGCTATACTCTGACTTATTTTTATTGACATGCTATACTATGACGTTTATTTTTATCGACATGCTATACTCTGACTTTATTACATTTGCCGACATGCTATACTATGACTTATTTATTACTTTTATCGAGATGATATATTTCAGAAAAAAAATCATAGTATAGTATGTTGAAAAAAGTCATATATTATTTCTTAAAAAATAAATAATGTCAAGACAATTAAGCTGGCTGCTAAGAAAAGCATTTTATTTTTCCACAAACAAATGAAAGAATACTAAAGGTAGGTATCAGTTGTCAGTCCCAAAGTGCATGTATGGATGTGTGTGGCAGTGTGTAGCAATAAACAGAATACAAACCCAAAAGAACAGCGTCTCCTTTTCCCAGAGAGTGAAGCTGCCAAATGAAGAAGGCCTTTAGGGGAAAGCCACACCGGCACAGGTGTGTCTCATTCAGCTGATGACTCTCCAATCAGCACCTGCAACAGACAACCAAAAGACACAGGGGCACCTAGTGTATGGGAGGTGGAGGGTCGTCACAGCATGTCAAAAACAAAAGTCGTAGTTTATATCACACTAAATAATAATTTATTATGGCATACTATACTACAACATGTTTAATGACAGAATACTAAACTTCAGCTCTTTTGCAGCACAATCCTTGTCTCCTCCAGGCCCAGGTCCAAGTCCCTTTGTTCATTCAGCAGCCTGGACAGAAAACAGAGACATTTGCACCAACATTTACAAAACATAGAAAGTCTCTCTTACTATAATACCAGACCCTGGTTCACTACTTTTTAAACATATTGGATATTGGATCAGTGCAAGCAACAAAATGACAGTTGAAAATATTTGATGGCATCAGAACGTTGCTATAAGTTGCTTTGTATCTTGAGAGATCCTGGCATCTACAATCCTCCCATCAGAACCAGCAGGCCGAGGACTGAAAGCATACATGTGGAAGATGGAAGATGTATTTTTGTTGAAAATGTATCCAAAAGATGACCACAAGATGGCAGCACATCCTACAGAAAGAAATGTGTATATGTACAGGCCACTAAACCTGGCAGAAAGCTCACCCACAGGATGCAAAAAATAATCCCTTTCAACATTTGGGATATTAATGCTTATTAACATATTTCTATATTTAAAATAAAGGCAGCTCATTAATATATGCCTTATATTGAACCTCTCTCTTCAAAACAAATAGGAAAAATACAGAATTTACTGAGGAAATCATCGCATTGAATTAGGCTTAAATTGCTTTGCGACATTGAGCCCTGGGCCAGTTTTCCTTTGTGGAGGGCCAAATTTGGTTACACAGCCTGGATGTAAGAAATACGTCTAAATAAAGGCAAGATGGAATGAATTCAAAAAGTGACTGGTGAGCTCTCGGGAGCTCAAGCCTGATGTCATCAAGATATTATTTGTTCGGTCTATTAGCCTGTGAAAACTACTGTAAAATGCAACAGATAGTGTAATGCGTTAGCTGCAAAAGTGCTGTAAGTAAATAAGGAGTGCATACACGGGCTTTAGTATTAGTACACATGTTTACAGTTTGCCATCCCAAGGGTTAAATTAGAAACTCAGTCATGCCTCACCCCCCAAAACCAAACAAGTAATTTCTTACTATTCTCTGGAAGCAAATCAGGCCTGCCTTTCGTCTCCCTAATGTGAGCACTGTCTTATACAGTCCAACAATTACAACAGTGCATTATCCAACTCGCTGACTGTAATTCAATTAACTTCCTCCCCCCCCCCGGCTTCATCCACCCGGATAATACACACATTAATTAACAGCAGAATCCAATATCGGCTGTTCTGCGCCTCCACTTATTTTCATTTCCCATAAAAAGGTCATAGCAGCCACTTCCAAGTGAAGACAATTGGTGTAAGTGTGTAGCAATGGATTACACTTGTATATCACCAGAGCTCAGAGAGTGTGGTGTGTGTGTGTGTGTGTGTGTGTGCATGTGCGTGACGGGAAGCTGGGAAGTAAGCCTGTTGGTAGTCAGCGGCTGAGGCCTGCAGAGAAGTGCTGACACAGCTGTGATGCACATCCATCACAGTTGTCATTTCACCAAACTCATAAGGCAAAGTCCCTGTGGAGCGGGATTTTAGCAACAAACATTTCAGGCAGGCAGAACAATCTCATTGGTCTCATTTCTCTGCAGGCAGAATAATCTCTTCGGCTGAGTTAAACCTCAGCGGAGAGTCTGATTTCTTTTCCCAACATCTCTTTGGGTTTAAAAATATAATTACAGTGAAACCAGTAAACAGTGGCAAGGCACTGTTCCTTGTTACAAGTGAAAAACAAGGGAACCTTATTAAAATGTTTATGCTATGGGTCATGTATAAATAATTTGCCAATATATCATACAGGATTTTAAATTCTCAAATAGCAATATTGGTCTCAAAAATCCTGTTTGGGTCAATGCAGATTCATACGTTCAAATATTATAGATATATTGGCTAAAGATGACTTGAAATACTTTAGTTGGTAAATGTAATGGTAGCTTTACCGTGATAATTAAAGCCAAATGCCAAAATAATAATTGCTTGAGATTCAATGAATGGACTGCAGTTAACAGATAAACATTACTTTTTTCCCCTGACCTTAAAATGAACGCGGATTTGTGGCCTCCAAAATCCAAACCTCAACTAATAATGAAATTGTGTTCAAGCAGCTCTGCCTCCAATAATTTAATTATTACAAAAACTCTTGTTGCAATTCATTCTATTCATGGAATCGGTGCAGAATATTAGATTTCCCCGGCTTAACGCTTAAGTTGAGCTTTTCTGGTAAATGTATGGTTATAGAAATGTGTTGTTAGTGGCGGCTCGATGATACTGTATTGCACCGCAACTATAAAAAAGCTCAAGTTGTATTAACAGGGCCGAGTCTAAGGGGTGGCCAGCGGGGCCCTTGCCACGTGTGACCTCGAATTGGACCATTTTATATCAAAGCAGGATTTCCTCTCACATGATGTCGGATCAAAAAAAAAAGGTCTGTGTCTCACCTTGGCTGTCCC